>NC_060956.1:18995998-19028498 GCF_910589235.1 Vespa crabro | reverse complement strand
CTAGTCTCTCTCTTTTTACGAGACGGCGCAGCGCGTCGAGACCGTGACGGTCTCTCGTTGCGATCGCTCGGTCAAGCTTCCTGCTCGCTGCCTGCTCCGTGCTTGCGTGTTTCCCTCCCACCATCTCTTTCTCTTTCTCACTGCAGTTATGCATGTATGTGTATACGTGCACGCGCGCGCGCTGCTTTTTTTCCCAGAGCCATCGACCGCGTTGCCACTGTTTTATAAAGCGAAACCCCAGGACTTTGACCCAACCCTTTACTCGCGTCCGGAGGGAACAAGGTGAGCTTGAAACGATGCAGCCAACGAGTGAGGGTAGTCCAAGAGAGAGAGAGAGAGAGAGAGAGAGAGAGAGAGAGAGAGAGAGAGAGAAAGAAAGAAGAGCGCTAAAGGGGACCGCTAGTGGGCGGTCTGTATCGAAGTAAGCCGATTTTATAGCATTTTCTCGTGGGGAATACCTACTTCGCTTTCGAACCGCATCACGAGCCGCTGACTCCGTAAGAAAAGTGACTGCCTCTTGTCCAATAGCCGTGAAGAAGAATAGGAAGAAGAAGAAAAAGAAGACCAAACGTAAGCTTATAACCAT
The DNA here is from genome assembly GCF_910589235.1 of Vespa crabro. NCBI lineage: Eukaryota > Metazoa > Arthropoda > Insecta > Hymenoptera > Vespidae > Vespa > Vespa crabro. Next base: position 19,027,912 of record NC_060956.1, on the reverse strand, counting down.
GCCGGACGTCCACTAGTTGTTATCTCTTTTCATCCTTTACTGTTTCTCCTTTCTCCATTCTCTTTCTATGTTTCTTTTTCTTATTTTCTTTTTTCTCCTTTTCGATCTCGCCATCACGAACTGTCCGGAATTTATGTAAGACGACGAGAGCGATTTCGAATTTTACTGCTTCGATGCGATCCACTTTTCTTTTCTTTCTCTATCGCACGCTTATACCACTCGATTTCTGCCCCGGTGGATCCGATAATTGAATTTCGCGGGCGCGGGAAGAGTCGCGGAGAAGTTTTACTTCTATCCTCGTAGCTGCGGTTAGACTCTCCCCTTTTTACGAGACTTTTTAACCCTCCTGACGCAACGTGCGTACTTATTCGAGAAAATAGAGAGAGAGAGAGAGAGAGAGAGAGAGAGAGAGAGAGAGAAAGAGAGAAAGAGACCTTTTATTTTCTTCCGAGTTTGTCGGTTACTTACCGACTATATGTGGAGTACGACTTTCTTCGTTCACCAATAGACTTTGAACGTTTTGTTTGAAATTTTAGAAGATTACTATACTTTGAGGAAACTAGTAAACCTTGATATTGTTCGTTCAACGTGAATGTTTGCCTATCCAGTTTATCGACCCATTCGATGTAGCTAATCTAATTTCATTGTAATTTTGATCTACAATGTATATCCCCGTGTTGGTATCATTGCGATTGTTGGGAATGGAATACGATCGAAGGAAAACGGTTGGACAGGGGAAAAAAAAAGAAAAGTTCGTGCGATGTCAAATCCTACCAAACGTCGAATTGAATCCGGTTGCATCAATTAAAAAACAGTAAAAAGAGTGGAGCAAGTGGGGTGATAAGGGGTAGGGAAGGGGAATAGAGAGTCGGATATTCGAGGACGATAGGATTGATCGAGGACGGAGAGGAGATGGTCGAAAATTCGTTATAATTTCACGCTGGACCGATCGATACCAATCGTGAATCCCATCACGGAATATCAGATTACCGTTTCGTCGTTCGCAAAATAACGAGAGAGAAAGAGAGAAAAAGAGAGAGCGAGAGCGAGAGCGAGAGAGAGAGACAGAGAGAGAAGGGAATGGCGGGAGGCAGGGCGAGGGTTTGGTCGCGAAAGGAAGAGAAAAAAAGAAGAAATAATAGATGGAATAATGCTAATCGCATTGATATTCGGCTCGATTGAATTCCCACTGTCACGTCGGAAGGAACGCGTTCGCGCGTGAGATAATAAGAGAGAAAAAAATTGGGAAAGATGGTGGAGGAGAAAAGATGGGGAAAATAAATCTGGGAGCGACGATGATCCGTCCACGACGGACGGAGCAGAGTCAGCAGGATGAAGTCGACCGCGTAACTATTGCTCGTCTGTGAAGCGAAGTGGCGACAGAGAGAAAGAGAGAGAGAGAGAGAGAGAGAGAGAGAGAGAGAGAGAAAGAGAGACAGACAAATAGACAGATGAAATGAGAAAAGGAGATAGAGATAGAGATAGAGATATGTAAAGAGAGAGAGAGAGAGAGAGAGAGAGAGAGACAAAGTTGTCTATCGCGAAAATTAGAATTTTCAGAGAAGAGTGTCGTGTGAGAGAAGATAATGCAGAAAATGTGAAATCTGACGTTGGAGTGAATTAATGATACCGAGAGAATGAGAAAAAAAGAGAAAAGGGTAATGCCGAAGGCCAAAGAATACTATTAAAAATCTTGTCGAATCTAGTGTCTAGTCACAGTCGACGGTAAGCATTTTTATACTCCTCTTATACTTCACTCCCCCAATATCCCACTAACTTTCCTACGAATTTTCGCTGTAACGATTGGACTAAGGAAGCATTTGCCGTCCGGGTAGAAATCTCATCTAAGTTTCTGAGATAATCGCGAGATTCTAAATTGGAAGTCTCGTAATAACAGCTGCTTGATCGCGGTAACTCGCATGGACGCTTTACGACAAACGCTTTAATCCGATCAACTTGCCACTAATGAAATGCAAATGCCCGTATGATGTTGATTTTACACCGATCGGAAAAAGGAAAGGAAATTTATTTGAAATAATGAAATTTGTCGTCTCTTAATGAAAATTTCGAAATTTCTTAACGATTAGATTATCATATATTTTGCTTCTATATGTATATAATATTTCTTTTTTTCTTTACCTGTAATTATTATGATGGAATAAAAATTAATAATTCCCCCTAATGTTTTAGACACTTTTTCTCAGCTAATTAATTTTTAAAAAGTTTAAAACATAAAAGCTATATTAGAGTTTTCTCATTGTAAAAAAAGTATATTACAGAGGGTTTTCAGAGTGCTGTAGGGAGAGAGAGAGAGAGAGAGAGAGAGAGAGAGAGAGAAAGAGAGAGAGAGAGAGAGAGAGAGAAAGAAAGAAAGAGAGAAAGAGAGAGAGAGAAAAATTTCGTTTAACGGGTATGGATCATCGCGAACGCATATTTGCAACTTCCTGAAAGAGCTGCAAACAATCGAGCGTCCCGTCGTCGGTGAGAACAACCGCGAATAGTACCACTCGTCTCGTCAGCGGAGAATTGAGCGAGGCATGTATGTCGCTCGAATCTCGACCAAATTTTTGGGCGACCCTCGAGTACGCTCGACATCGCGTACTCGGATCAACGTTTGCAGAGCGCGATGATCTACGTTCGCGAATACCGAGAATGAATCTGTATAAACCACAAAATTTAAATGGAGATCATTTCTTTCGCTTTTTTTCACGTATCGTATCCGTCTGTTCTTGTTTTTTTAAATTCATTCAATTATTTCATTTAAATATATATATATATATATATATATATAATTTTTATAATAATAAAAACAAACATATTTTTACAAAATGGTTGAAACCTTTTAGCCATTGAAAATTTCTCGATGCGGAAAAAAGCTTTCGTTGAAGTTGAATCGAGCTTGAAACGCTAAAAGAGAGAGAGAAAGAGAGAGAGAGAGAGAGAGAGTACCTATCCACCCACTCGTCGACTCGAGAGAAATGGATTTCGCGATTACTGTGGATATACGAAGCACCGATCGTAAATTTGTGGAAGTAAGAACACTTCGCGTTAAACGAAACGCATCGCGGAATAAGATCGAATAGCCGATCGATTTGATGTTCTCTCGCGGTCTTCGAGGATCTTCTTAAATCATCGTAACTGTCGTATAAATCTACCGTTTCTCTCGTTATTTCGATAAAACACGATTTCATGATATAGTCGATTTAAATATTTAAGTAAGCCTCAGTCATCTTTCATCGATAAATTGATAATAATCGTTCCTTAAGAAAAATAAAGCTCCATTCATTTATACTCGAGAATATTGAGAAATGAATAACTTGGCGCTTTTTTTTTTCCCTTTTGCTTTTTTTCTTTTAAATCACATTTAAGAAATCTCGAATGTTGCTTTAAATCTTCGACTTACTAATCAATTTCGCGATAGAACGTGCCGTTGAAAAGGATTCTTGACTTTTCGTCATCATCTCGATGATCTTACCTGGAACAAAAAGGAAAAGAAAAAAAACAAATTAAGAATAACTCAGATGAAATATTATTTTCAAAAAAAAAAAAAAAATAAAAAAAAAAAAGAAAAAAAAGAAAACAGATCATTCGCTTTAAGATTATGTCAATTTCAAAAGGATTTATTTCTTTATCTTCTCGATTGATGTTCTCTTGAAGAAATAGAGAGGAGGGGGTGGGTAGAGAGGAGAAGAAAGAAGGAATGAAAAAAAAAAAGGAGAAAGAGAAAAGGAGGGGAGGGGGCGGTGGCGGGGTATGTGCGGGGGGGGGGGGCGGTGGAGCTTAGAAAGAAAAGGAAAGAAAAGAAAGTACGTAACGTGGTACGTGAGAAAAGGAGATCTCGAGTACAATTAGGCTGGCACCCTAGGGCGCAGTTCCTCTCATACTCGCCGTTCCTGTACCGAATTCTAAAGCCCTCTTCCTCCTGGATCGAACAGTTTTCTCGTATAACTAGGGAGAAAAAGCAGTCGCGTTTACCCTCGGGCACAAGAGAAACTAGCACCACCATCGAAATCGTCCTGTGCCGAAGGATGAAGAGAAGAGAGGAAGAGAGGGAGGGAGGTGGTGGGGAATAGAAGAAGAAGAAGAAGAAGAAGAAGAAGAAGAAGAAGAAAGAGGAGAAGAAGAAGAAGAAGAAGAGGAGGAGGAGGAGAAGGAAGAGGAAAGTCAAAGAGGGGAAAACTAGGATCGCGGTTCTGCCACCGGCAGACTGCCATAATTGCAGCGAATTAAATTCGTTTCTCTTTTTTCTCTTTTTTCTCTTTCTCTCTCTCTCTCTCTCTCTCTCTCTTTTTCTTTCTTTCTTTCTTTTTTCGCGACACCCAACGGAAATCACTTCGCTTCTACGCTACTGCGTCATTATTTTCCATGATTGCACATCGCCTTTCAGACTTCACGTACTCCGTTTACCTGTTCTCCTTGGCTTCGTTAACGAACTTCATTAGGTTCATCGAGTTTTTGTTAACGATCTGGAGGAGACAACGGTTTTCGTTATACCAAAAAAAAAAAAAAAAAAAAAAAAAGAAGAAAAGAAAAGAAATGTTCCGAACGAGTCTAACCTTTACCTTTTTTCCTTTTGTTTTTTTCTAAACGTTGATTTGGATATGTTTTAAGATATTAAAAAGTTATGATTTAATTCTGATCGATATATATATATATATATATATATATATATATATATATCTACTTATATCCTTTGAAATTTTGATTAAATTAAGAAATTAATTTGACTCAATTCATTTTGATTTTGACGTCGAGAAAAATTCTTTCTTCGATCTTAATAAAAATCGATCTTTAATTGGTCTCATTATTATTAATTTTTTATCTGCAATCTGATCAGATTTAATCAAAGTTTAGATTGACGTCCGATATATGACAATCTCTTGAATGATAGTTAAAATTTATTAATCTACTTCTTCAAATGATTCGTATTTAATGATTAATAAGAAATTTTATACTTTCGCGCGGACACGAATTTTCAAAAGGGTTGAAGGGTCGAAGGGTCGGTTTATCGAGGGTAAAGTTTTGATAACTACGATTTCAATGGTTTGAGCGCGGTCTTTTCAATTAGCGGAACCGTATAGATTTTCTACGGGAAATGAAAAAACAATAGCCGTCAGGGATTTTCATTACATACACAGACATATATATATATATATATATATATATATATATATACGCATCTGTACACTATAGACATTGGGTATACACGTACTCACACACGTACATACGTGAGATAGAAACCGTCCGATTTCATGAAACCGGTTGTACTTTTTTGTTGGAATGTCAGCTGGATAGCCATCGTGTGGGATTCTAAAAGGGTTCCATGCCTAACAAGGACTAATCTCGTTAAGGATCACGAAATCGGCTTGTGTGTTTTACAAGTTAGGAATTAGACTGATTAGCGAAGAGTCGAAGCTCGTACAGTCGAGAATTGCTCGAATTCGCTTTCTATCGTTACTACGTTATTTTTTACGATTTTCCCCTCTCCGATTTTCTTTCTCCACCCTCTCTCTCTCTCTCTCTTTCTTTTTCTATTTCGTCATAATAAAAGACTAAAAAAGTAAAATGTTCCCGTTTTTTTTCTCACTACGTCTCTTTTTGCGAGGATTAACGAATATATAAATGGTGACGCGTATATGGTCGACAATAAAAATACGCTTCGGGGATAGCAAAGAGATCGAGAGAGATAGAGAGAAAGAGAGAGAGAGAATGAGAGAGAGAGTGAGAGAGAGGGAGAGTATATCCGTGCGACGGGTGATAAATTATACATTATCGTAAGTGCACCTAAACGTATAATGCGCATAAGTAGCGAATAATTTATGTTCGTTGCATCCAACGGCTGAGGCGAATAATTTATCGCCCATCACGCACCTGCTTCTCGCGCCCCACGCAATAATTTCACGCGGCTGATTCTCTTAATGATCGTGATCCTTGCAAATTCGTGTGATGACAAAAGATACATATATGCTGATTTGCATTTTTTATATACTAATATACGATATATTATATTTCGTATAAATGCAATATACATTAAAATCTGTAGAGATGTCTTTTCTAGAAATAACATTAAATCGCTATATTAAAAATTATCATACACACACAAGCTTACACACACACACACACACACACACACACACACACACACACACATACACTCACGCGTATAGAAATATACGATAATACATTTTTCAATATCATTTGAAAGACAAAAATCGAGAAGTAACAAAAAAAAAAAAAAAAAAAAAAAGAAAAGAAGAAAAAATAAAATGTTTCAAAAGACTAAACCGAGATATTCAAGATATTTAAGATTCCGATAAACGTTTTCTTCAGCACCTATTCTCGACTTCATCCCCTCTGGCTCGTAGAGTTAACCGTTGGAGGAGCATCCAGGAAAAGATATGTAGCACGTTACACTCGACGCGATCCATCAGATACAAGCTCGAAAGTTCCTCGATAGCGCGTCGTAGAAAGATTCCAAGCTTGAGAAATGTTCGAGGAACGGTGAGTTAGAAAGAGGGGAAGGAAAACTCGTCGTAGAAGTTGAAGACTTGGGGTTGGAAAGAAGAAAGACAGAAGGATGGAAAGCTTTAAGAAAGTATAGAATGAGAAGAGAGAGAGAGAGAGAGAGAGAGAGAGAGCGAGAAAAAGAGAAAGTGAGACAAAGAGAGAAATAGAAAGAGAGTGAGAAGAAGAGAAAGTGAGATAAAGAGAGACAGAGAGAAAGAGAGAGAGAGAGAGAGAGAGATAGAAAGAAAAAGATAAAGAGGGTGAATGGAAACAAGTGACGCCATGAATCTTACGCGGAAAAGGGAGTCGTGGGTGTTTCTTCTTCCATCTCGTTGATTCCATGCGTTCCCCGCCTGCACCACGTGTTTCGAAACGATTCTACGACTACGACAACGACGACGACGACGACGACGACGACGACAACGACAACGACCACGAAGAGATGGAGAAGAAGGAAGAGGAGGTGGAACGAAGCGAGAAAGGGACAAGTATCGTGTCTGATCCACGAGGACCATTAATTTAACAGCTGCGAGACTTGGGAGGGACAAAGAGAGGAAGAGGGAGATTCATAACACGGATGCACACACTCGAACGACTAATAAGCTCGTTGTTGTTTTACTTCTCGTTAACTTATGTTTTTACTGATAGACATTATAAAAAAATGAGACAAAGAGAGAGAGAGAGAGAGAGAGAGAGAGAGAGAGGAAGGGGGGAAAAGAGAGAAAGAGAGAAATTTAAAAAAAATTTTTTCTCCGATGAATACGATCATCTTAAACATGAAAATCATCTTGGCAGATCGCTCACGAAGATAGAACGTGCAAAGATCTTTTTGGTCGAATGGAGAGTACTGACGAGAAACAGAAAAAGAAAGAGAGAGTGAGAGAGGGAGTGAGAGGGAGAGAGAGAGAGGGAGAGAGAGAGGGAGAGAGAGAGGGAGAGAGAGAGGGAGAGAGAGAGGGAGAGAGAGAGAAAGAGAGGAAAGGGACGAAGTCACTTCACCAAGCAGGAAATTACACGTCCTTCCGTGCTGCTACAAGTTTCGCGAGGGGTTGCAGCGTCTCAGCGGCTTGACGCGCCACGCCGTGCACAAGCCACGTTTATTCCCTCTTCCCTCCTTTATCTTTCTCTCTCTCTCTCTCTCTCTCTCTCTCTGTCTTTCTCTCTCTCTCTGTCTTTCTCTCTCTTACTCTTGTTTTTGCGCCTCCTATCGCTTCGTAGTCCTGTTAATTATTATTCATTTAAGGCAGGAAGTCGAAAGGGCATTCCATGCTCGGGTAGACTATCTCTACTCGACGTATATCTAACCCTCTCTACTCAGTACACTCTCTATCGTTTCTATTTGTTTTCTAATTAAATTCAATTCATACGAGGGGTTCTTTTTATTAATTGATAAGTGACGTTAATTTTGATAAGTCAATAATGGCTTTAAAATCGACATTTTATTTCAATAGAATTGACGATTTAAATACCGAAAAGCTGAATTCTTTTGAATTTCAATTTTTTATATATATATATATATATCTGTCTCCTTTTAAAAACATATTATGTCTTTTTTATAGAAATATCGACATTTCTATCAGCAATTTTACTTAACGTCTACGGAAATTGCTCACCAAACGGTCATACGTTACATCTTAGTATATTTAAGATCGTTCATTGTAGATTAAGAGCACGGACGGAATGATATAAAATGTAAAAATAAAAAGTTGATATAAAGGGACGCGAGGTTGTAAAAGTAACTTAGAAAGTAGACTCGTGCTACGTTTCAAAGTAGACACATCAGGAATGGATATGAATTTTTTTTTTTTTTTCTTTTTCATTTCCTTTACGTTTCTTCTTTTCTATTTTTCGACAAAAATCACAGAAAGACAAATTGCATCGTGAAATTCAATCATCGCAAAAGGGGAATAAAGATTAAATAACACATTCTTTGTGGATTTTTAAGGGAATGAAAAATTATTGATATTATTTATTTTTCAATCAACGTTCTTTAATTATATTTCATTCCTTTTAATCGACCTCAGTTCTATCCTCTACCTCTCCCCCCACCCTCTCTTCCCCATTCAAAAAATTTTCGAAATTTCGTCCGTTTCCGTATTATTCCTTCAGGACGAAAATAGAAATGAAATTAAGTCGCGCTTGGTCTCGGGGAATAAAATCAAGTTACCGATGCCGCGCGTCTACTACTGCCGAGACTAATCCACCCGAAAATCCTAGTTTTGTTTCGTAAGTTTAAAATATTCATGGAAATTCCGTGCTCATAATGAATCTGGAGTTTCTCGAAATTCCGCTAATAAACTTAGAAACTCGTGCGCGTTTCGAGAATGCGGAGATTAGATGGAAGTTAACGAATTTATTAAACGGGAAAATTGACGAAAATGATGGAACGCGTGCGGGCAAAACGGAAATATCCTTTCATCTTATGCCCGACAAAATACGTCCCAGATGGGAGAGCCTTTTGGATAATAAAAGATGACAATTGAACATCCGGACAATCATATTTTAATCAGACAAGGTAATCATTTCATCGAAATTATTAATAATATTTAAAAACACCTACAAATATTTGTATTTTGCCGGGCTTTATACTCGAAATGTTTGATATTCTCCATTGACTATAGTCATTAATTATATCGTAACACAGGATATCATTGTATGCGATCGAAAACAATTGAATTCATTAAAGTAGACCGACTAAAATGAAATACTCGGTATATTTGATCATTTCTAAACTTTCAACATAGCCATTGTAATAATTGAAAACGATCATTATTACAACGTTTAAAAAGGAAAAAAAATTAATTAGAGAAACGTATATATCTAATATATAGATTAATATCTTCGTTAAAATTTTTGTTGTAAGAGAAAAAAAAAAGGAAAAAAAGAGATAAATAAATAAATAAATAAACAAATAAATCAAAAAAGAATGAGATCGAAATTAAACGAAAATAAAATGTCGATATCACGAGTATGACTATTTTTAACATAACTCGCGCATATATATATATATTTATATGTATATATATAATCGCAAAGATATAATTAAATATCGGAAGTAGAGCTTCATTTTAAAGATCTTGTTTATTGGTTTTAATGATATTATCCTCGTTTTGCAGATTTAGTCAATTTTTCTTTTAGATTTTGTGATATTCGTTTTTAATTTGTAACTTTAAAATATTTCTATGGAATAAGATCTATTTAGAGCTATTCCCATTATATAATTTTTACGTGAGAAAATTATATCGAAATATGTTGAATAAATTCTGACGAGAATGTTCGATAAATTGTATTTACGAGCATAATAGATAGGAAATGCGATTTTAAAGTTGTTGAATATAATTTGTGAATGTCATATGATAGTAAATCACAATACATAACGTATGTATGAGTTCTCTCGAAATAAGTTGAGATTTATTAAAATTAAATTTCTCTTTCTATACGTGTCTTTCTATATACATGTATGTTGTATGTATACGTATGTATATATGTATATACATATGGTCGACAGATACTTATTTGTAATAGTACCTAGAGACTTCGATCTCGTACTTTCTACTCTTCCGAGTCAGTCTATATTTGCCTACTAAATTCTCCAACTGCTATCATGCTCCTTATACATACGTTTACATATATGTACATTCTGTCTATGTATTTATCTATGCCTGTGTATACGTGTTATATAGATATATAACTTCGCTGACTTTAATGGATCTAAGCTTTGGAAATCGTTATCAGATGGAGTCCGTATCTCAAGCTCGTAGACTTCTGCCTTGGTAATCGAGACCTTCTGGTGACTTTCGATTTATGACTCGATCGAGGAATATCCGGACATTCGAATACGAGTAAACCCAACCTTCGTTTCCTTCCTTCTACTTCACCTCGTAACGATAAATCCGATGTCGTTCGTATAAACGTCCATAGAATCAATGATTTCAAAATAAACTTTTAATCCATCAAACGAATCTAGAAAAATATTTTCCTTAATATGAGTCGTTTCTCAATGAGCCAGGTTCGAATTTCGGGGAACTTTAATTCTTGACATGAATTTATCGTGCAAATATACTCCTACTCGTTCGACGAAACATTTGTCCTATTTACCAATGTCGCGTAAACATGCTTACGTAAATATAGAATATGTCGTAAGTTATAATTATAACTTTGTGAAATTATTCGACCAGTCGACTTATATGAACAAGTCGATACTATATTAGACGAAAATTCAAACATTGAAAACTTTACTTCTTCTAATTATATTTTTTTGTTGTTTGCAATAATAAAGCGTGTCTATTGCTGTACAGAGATTTCTGAATTTTTTTTTTCATTTTTTCTTAGAAAACAAAATAAAGGAAAATGATAAAAGAGAGAAACGATCAGATACTCACTCAAAATGTGTCGTTTGAAAAGTACACATGGATCTCGAGGGAAAATTTTTAACGTACGAAAATCTATGCACCGTGAAAAATGAAAATAGCATATCGATTACGCGTTTCTAAAGCAAATATTTTATATCCATGCCAAATCGAATTTCACTATACCGAAATATGGTTGTGCAATTGGAATTTATTTTTTAGTTAAATTAACGAGCAAACGCGTTATTCTTTTTTCCTGTCTCTCTCTCCCTCTCTCTTTCTCTCTCTCTCTCTTTATCTATATATATATATACATACACACACACACACACACGTATACTCTATATACATACATAAATATATACGTATACTCCTTTTCTCTTTTATTTTCATTTTTCCTACATACCAACAACTCTTATCGCGAATACAGAATTTCATTTGTCAAATATACCTCCCACTCTTAGAATGAATCGTAATTATACTTTTCCCTATACATCTCCAGGCACTGCACGATACTTACATTTCGAGAGAAACGAATACTCTCAACACGACTACACAAGCGGAATACCATTTTTACAAATTATTCTTCTACTCTTTCTCGTTTCGCATTGTTCCAGAAGAGGCACATTGTGTCCCAGGACATAATAAATTATTCTTCTCATCCTTCGTCGTTCTACCCCACCATACTGTATCACCATATCATCTCTGTTGAAATTTTATCCTTCTCTCTCTCTTTCTCTCTCTCTCTCTTTATATTTTTCCCTTCTTAGTCTAGTACCAATTAATAGCATTAATTCAAAATATATTAGAATAAGTCGTCCGGAAGACCAAAAAGAAAAGGAAGGATTTTCGACAGACTGAGATAAAATTCGACGATACTTACACGTTTACAAGAGAAAAGTACTCGAGATAGGCTCGGACCATCTAGGAAAATACACTTGAACGAGCTGCGAGAAGTTGGAGAGTACTAGAAGAAGAAGAAGAAGAAGAAGAAGAAGAAGAAGTAGAAGAAAGAGGAAGCGCAAGATTGTGGTCGTCATCGAGCAATAACGACTTTCCATAATGGTTTTCCATAATGGTTACCGCCCACCTATACTTGCCTCCTTACAATTTTACCATAGTTTTGCCACTTACTTCTTTTTTTTTCTTTTATTTTTCTCTGCTTACCAATAGCTAATTGTAACCTCGAAGAGGAAATTATTTATCTACAAGGCGATTATACTTGCGAAAGTAAATTATATGGTTACACGGGATGATCTGGATAACGTTTATGATGTTTTATGTATATATATATATATATATATATATATATATATATATATATATATATATATATCATAATCGAAAAATTTGATAATCGATGGAACGACAATATTTCAATTTTGTTGTCAATGCAATTATATGAAACAATTATATGAAAAATTATAATCGATCATGCTACACGTTTTATATTCTTTGTTTCCTTTCGTTTTTTTTTTTCTTTCTTTTTCTTTTTTATTTTCTTAAAGAACAAATTTACAAAGTAGAAAATTTCTATGATCTCTTTTAACATCAAACCTTTATCGTTCATCCTCTCCCATTCAACGTCCCAACGCAAAGCTTATTACCGTCTTATTACGAAGCAAAAAGATATAGTCAAGAGCGATCGCGAACGCGAGTGCTTTGGCCAATCAAAGTTAAGCCACTATTCAACTACTTTGCCGAGTTCCTAATAGCCGGGTTTATCCAGCCACGAAGTGAACCATCAAAGATGAGATTAATTCGATCGAGTGTCCTCATAAATTGAGGAAAACTGATTTTCTTTTTTCAAGGATTCCACCTGTCGTTTACTTTCTATCGAGAAATTTTCTGTCGGGATAATTTTTTTCTAATTTGACGATCATCGAAATTTTACTATATTTCACCCAAGATTTTTGTAAATCGAAGATAAAAGAGAAAGTATGAAGGAGGAAAGTAGAAAAGGGAGGGAAAGAAAGAGAGAAAAAGAGAAAAAGAGAAAGAGAGAGAGAGAGAGAGAGAGAGAGAAAGAGGAATGGAAGGAGAAAGGATCAATCTTGAGAAAAGCCGCGAGCATTTATCCACTTACACTCGACGACCCGTCCGAGCACTTTACAACTTCTTAATTGCGGGTTCTTCCGTTAGTGGATACTAGCTAGAGGCCGATTAAGAACACGACAGTATCGACGAAGTATCGCGATAAATGCTCGTAAAATAATTTACTGCGGCAAACGCTTCGTCAGGTAATTACTCCGTAGACTATGAGAAGAGAATGAAGAAGGTCACTAGATCGAGACAGATATTTACATAAGTTTGACTTTATATATATATATATATAATTTAACCTACGAGAAATGTCGTAGTCTCGATGTTTCTTCAAGGATTTTGTTTTATTTACTTCGTTCTATCTATTATTGTTCTTTTTTTTTTTTTTTTTTATTATAATATAGAAAAATATTTAGTACGAATAAAATTTTTATTTAATAAAACAACGAATATTCATTCGTTAATAACAATTATAAACTTTTTGAAAACTTTACATATAATATTTTCAAAATTATTTACTGACAGAACGCGAGATTAATAAAATTTATACCTTTTTCTCGTTTATTATAACTTCAATTATTTATACGAAAATAAAAAGGTTGCCTGTATTATTATGAATACAGTGATGGTACTATCAACTTCGTTAAACATTTTGATTGAAACAAAAGTTAATGAACGCGGCTTGAATTCTCTTTTTCTCTGAAAGAGAAAAAGAGAACATAATCATCCGTAACGAACAAGAGGATATATGAAGTTAAGCTATTTCTGAGTAGCGATTAAGGTAGGACAATTTGCATGGATATACGATATTTGAACGTAAAATTTGAAAAGGCTGCCTATCGAAAATAATCCTGAAACTAGATGCACGAGTTGTTCGTTACATGAACGTAACATTCGCGTTACGCTCTTTCGACCATCCACTTTACGCCCGATTATATTAATCGCGAGTTGTTCGAGTTTAATCGGGTCCCTTCCGCGAAATTTCGCGGTATATCCCGGAATGAAGTCTTTGTACTCTGTTTATTATTTAAAAATAAAATATTACGTATGCTTTCGTGAAATTTTCAAAATATTAATTATAACGAAATAAAAAAAAAAAAACAAGACAAAAAAAAAGGGGACAAGAAACAAAAAAAGAATCAAAAAAACAAAATTACGAGCAAAGGAAATACAAGTTAGGACGAGAAATAGTAGACAAAAGATTACAAAAAAAAATTATTCTCCGGAGCGCAAAAAATTGTTCTCTCGTGCGAACTACGTCGGCGTAACTTGAATTTCATGATAATGATGCCGAGAGTAGTGGGAAAGAGAACTGAAGAGAAAGAGAGATAGAGATAGAGAGAGAAAGAGGGAGGAAAAATCGCGTAACGTCTGGCACGCACCATTAGCGAAACGAAAAAGAGTTAAAAGCTTGGGCACGTACTCGAAGCGTTAACAAAAGTATAAATCGTTAGAGGCATTTGAAGTTATCCGTCGTCGTGGGTGGTCACTTTAGTTAGTGGCAGCAGTGCCAGCACTTGGCCCACTTGAAATTCAGTCCCAAGTGTAATCGTTACTCCATTGCTCGCCTTTTCTCTCTGTCTCTCTCTCTCTCTCTCTCTCTCTTTATCTTTCTCTTTCTCTTTCTCTTTCTCTCTCTCTCTCTCTCAGAGAGAAGAAGAAGGACGAGAAAGAGAAGTAAAGAAAGAAAGCATTCGCGTGAACGCTTTCGAGTGCAAGAACATTCGCGGCGTAGAGCATGTCCCAGACGAGTACTCGAGTCTCAAGTGCCTATACCATCTCAGAGGTTATTCTCGAGTTAGAAAAGCATGCTCGAAGTGTGCAAGGCATTGCGTGTCTCATTGTGTGCGTGCCCGTCAGCCTTCCTGAATTTACAATCGCCGAGAACGTGATCAAACGAGAGAGAGAGAGAGAGAGAGAGATAGAGAGAGAGAGAGACAACGATGAAAGTAGGTGTATCCGGTTCAAATTTTATTTCCTTTCACATTGTTTTTGTATTTCACGTTGTAAAAATGACAATAAATAATTATCCACAATGTCCTCGATGAATTTTGAAATTTTTACATACGATGTAAATCTATATAGAAATGTACATACGTCGTTAATTCGAATGCTCGTTTGACCCAAAGAAACATAAATCATTTGTCTCTACGTTCTTTCCCTTTTTTTCTGTCTTTTCTGTTTCTTTTTTCTTTTCTTTTTTTTTTTTAACCCTTTGCACTCGAGGGCTCCGCTACGGAGACAATGCAAATAATTTTCAGTTTTTAATCATAAGGACAAAAACAAATCGTAAAAAATATTTATAGGATATTTCGCTTTTGGTAACAAATAACATAGAACGATGACTTTTCTTTTAATGCGTATATCATTAATTTACGTGTAAATATGATCTTTTCACTAAAATTGTTTCGAGTTGCTAGTAATATGAATGAAAAAAAAACTTCAAGTGCAAAGGGTTAAATTAAAACAAAATAAAAAATAAAGAGAATAAGTAGATATATATGTACATATATGTATATACATATATCAAAGTTGAGAACCCTTGGCGCTTGTTTCTCACGGATTTTCATTTCATCTATTCTTTTTGTTTCGAGGGTGATCGCCGGCCCGTAAAACTTATGCAAGCACCAAGCTTGCCGTAGTAGTACATGTGAGTGTTTATTCGGGAAGTGCAGTGGAAAAAGTCCATGCATAGTCGGACGAGCTCCTGCGCCAGAAACGTCATGTTCAACGTCAAGTCACCCGGAAAATAGGCATCGAGTAATCGCACCCCCGCCAATATATACGCTTTTATTTTTAGAACCGCGTTCGTATCGAAAAAGAAGAACGGGACAACTCTCGATTATCGAAATTAAATATTGAGCTTCGTATTTGCATTCGACTCCTCGTCGAACAATTACAATTTGTTTCGTTCAAAAGAATCAGCTGTTCTATGTCTCTACTTTTTCATTTACGCTTTCAATCGATATACTACTATACTTAGTTGATCCTTTGTTATCGAAAGAATTTTTTAACTATATTATATAATACGGAAAATATATAAAATGATATGTTATTCTTAGAAATGGAATTATTTTAATATTTAAATCGAAGAATAGATCTAAAATTGCCATTACTATATCTCATCGAAGATCACAACTGGATGTGTATTCGCATAATCATCGATAACGTGTATCTACGTGGCAAATTGTAGGAGAGATCCTGTAACGCGAGGTCTCTCTATCGGAGGATTAGGAAGGAGAGATGGTAGAGACGAAGGAACCATGAGTAGTGTCTATTGGATAGAAACGGTAATGGCGAAGCTAAGAGAGAGAGAGAGATACGAACGAAAGGAGCTCGTGGAGGAGAGGTTCGGCAAATAGAGTCGTCTGACGAGGCTGCATCGAGGCCGTGGAATTATTAATTTTAATTACACAACTCGAGGCAGGCGAGCTCTGCGTCGAGCGCGTCGAGAAGCCCTGCCTTACGTAATAAACTTACAGCAACACCACCGGCCTCTCACCCTTCGTGGCCTTCTCTCCTCCTCCTCCTCCTCCTCCTCCTCCCTCTCTCTCTCTCTCTCTCTCTCTCTTCTTCCCACCCGCTGCCAACCTCACACCACGAGCTCCACTTGCCATCATCCATCCGCAGCAGCATTACGTGGGTATTGATTAAACGCAACACATCCCCTCCCTCTCACTTCCATTACTACCACCACCATCAAATCCTCCTCCTCCTCCTCTTCATTCTCCTCCTCCTCCTCCTTCTCCTCTTCACAGTCGGCACACCGGACCGACACCTCTGCGGGGGTTACTACCACCATCACCATTACTACCACCAACACCACCATCACCACCAACGAAGGGCTTCGAGTCAGCCGGTAATTAATATTATTTATCGACGTCTTAATCGGCTGGCCGCATCTAACCACTACCTCCAACCCCTTGGGTTTTCAGCCACGGGGGTTGAAACGAGGGTCCTGGAAGAGTGAACGAAAGAGAGGGGCAGAAATATTGAGAGAGAAAGAGAGAGGAAGAGAGAAAGAGAAAAAAGAGAGAAAGAGAGAGAGAGAGAGAGAGAGAGAGAGAGAGAGAGAGAGAAAAAAGAAAAGTAAGGCTGTGCTTCTTATGATCTATCCTGTCATATTCACCTTTTCGTTGCGTGACTACTACATCCCTTCTTCTCAAACCCTCCTTTCACTCGTCCTATCTCATTTCCTTCTTTATTCCTTAATCTTCCTTTTTTCTCTTCAAATCTATTTTTTAACTTCCTCACGACGTACCTCTCTCTCTCTCTCTATCTCTCTCTTATTGAAAAGAGTTTTTTCTGCCACGCGATCGTTTTACGAATTAACCTTCACTCTTGACAACACGGAAATGCAATAAGAATGACTTTTATGTTTTTTTTTTTTTTTTTTCAGTTGATTTTCATCGAGTACTAAAAAAATTGTATGGTATTTATGATCACGAATGAAATCTTTTATGCGTGTTTTAACATAACATTTTGATCTTCTATTACAAGAACTTAGATCTTCTATTTCTAAAACTATTAATGTCAATTATATCGCTTGATATATCCTTCTTAGTACACGAAAGAAACGATAAACTTACCATCGATGAAAGCGCATAGACAAAGGATAAGTTTCTCTGTTATTCGACAATTTCTTCGAGTTATCGTCACACTCTATACTTTGACTAAGTGATCGGATGTTAAGCTTCAACATCTATCTACCTTAAATTGAGACTAAAGACGAACTTGAGAGCGAATAAGATAAGGTAATATTGAAGTTACGAAAGAATGTAAGAGGTAACGAAACTCGCGAACATCTTTTCTTTGATCTACTTCACTAAATAACTACATACGTTCTCTTTCTCCCTTTTACTCTACTTTACCCTTTATTCCATCTAGTATAACGCTTACCTACGAGCGATTTCCTTGTCATTAAAGGAAGTTCTAACGCGTACGGCAAGTAATAATTACGTTAATTGTTACAAAATGAATGATAGAGAAAAAGAATTATTTCGCGAGATGAAAAAATGATTGTAATCGTAGTGAAAAGTAAATTGTTAGAGAAGAATAGAAAAAGAAAAAGAAAGAAAGATGATTCGTCGATCGTGTATAAAAGAACAAAAAAAAAAGAAAAAAAAAAAGAAAAAAAAAAAGAAAAAAGAAACATTAATTAAACGACATAAATCATTCTGATTTGATTCTAATATACTCGTGAAATGTACGCAATTACTTACGTAGCTTACTCGTAAGAGACGTTTCGTCGTATAAATGATCATTCACGTTGATGCTGGGACTCTCGAAATAACGAAGATACTTGAGAGAACGAGGACAGACGACGTGTGTGAAGGTACATTCGCTATAGTAAGAGGAAAGATAGAAAGAGGAGAGAGAAAGAGAGACAGACAGAAGAAAAAAAGAAGGAAGAGAAGAGCACGGTGTCTTGACTCTGACATCGTCATGAGGGTTTAAGGAGTATTTTAACGATGTTGTTTCACGTAAACACGACCTAACGAGCGTAAAACTTGCGTACATAATTCACACGATTAAATCGATCGAGTCCTGTACCTTACGTTAGTTCGAACGATCAATATCGAGGAATATTCTTTGGAAATATTCATCGAGGGCCCAATTAAACTTAAGTATTTCGATGAGTTTAGTTAAAAATGAAGAAATCATGGACGATTAATTGTCGAAAAATAAAGAAAAAAAAAAAAAAAAAAAAAAAAAAAAAAAAAAAAAAATAAAGAAAAGAGAAGGAAAAAAAGAAGAAAAAGTGAAAAAACAAAAATTGCTGTCAAAAAATCAACGGTACGGAACATACGATTTTGTTCCCAACGAACATCCCAACAATTCCTAAAAGCATGTTTACCTCTACTCTTTTCACCCCTCGTCTCCGCCCTCTCCTCAGCCTGTCGACCATCGGACTTCTCTGACTCGCTCTGACAGCTCGTCGATAGAGACTGCTCATCGTTATCCACGATTCGAATAGCGCGGTCGAGACGAAACAATGAAAGCTCTTACACGTGCATGATCATTCAACGTGCGATTGGGAGGGAGAAAACACACGCTCGTACGTACGCGTATTATCGAGTGTTCAGAAAATAACAATGAGATTTGCGATCGATTCGTACGTGCCAGAGAGAAAGAGAAATAAGAGAGAGAGAGAGAGAGAGAGAGAGAGAGAGAGAGAGAGAGAGAGAGAGAGAGAGAGAGAGATAAATAGATGGACAGATGAATAGACAGGCAGGGTGGGCCATTTATTCGATTAAAATGGAAATACTTGAATACCCCAATTGCTTATGAATTTATGAAATTACTTGTCAGGAAAATTGTATAGTACCCGAATTCACGCATACATGCATTAATAAATCACAAAAAGGATAAAGTGTTCTCATATATCTACTCAAATCTATATACATGTATATATATATATATATATATATATATATATATATATATATATATAAGTACATACATTTGTGTATATATATATTTATATAAATATATAAATAAATATATATTAATAACTATATTCCAATATCGAACCGGATACGAAACATAAAATTACGTACGAATTAAAACTTTTAATTAAAATTGAAATGAACATCAACGCCATGAGGTATTGCTTTATCATTTCAAATAGTTATCTATAGGTAACTCAATATCATATATTAATGATTTAAGATAACATTATCACGACGTGCCGTTAAGGAATTTCAAAAATACATAATCAATAATATTCCGATATTATAATATCTTCTATATTCTTGAGTTCTTTAGAAACTAATTTAGGAATATTTTAAGAAATATAGAAATAGATCTATACATGGATAAATAGATATATCGATAATATTAAATTATAGATAAAAATTCGAATTAAAAAAAGAAGAAGAGAATATAATAAATAAAGAGATATATGATAAATTAAAATATCGCGAAAGAGATAAAGGAAAGAGAAATGATAAATATCATGTATTGAATCGTATGAAACAAGGAAAGTCAAGTAACACGAGTTGCTCGAATGTAACTCAAGCGTTGAATAGATGGTCGAATATATGCGGAGAGATTGAATGCAAGGCGAGACAAGGCGCGTCGAAGGCGCCAAACTCGAACGCAGTCTCGTCGAGCGACGTTGGCGGCTGTACGGGGTTGGTAGTAGTGGTGAACACCACCCTTTCAACTGGCTGCCGGATAACAAATGGCTACGCCGCCCCTGAAGGACAACGGAGCGTTGTGCCGGTAGTTCGGGCGTAATTCTGCGCCCGGACGACAGGGCCGTAAGTCACGGGCTCAAACGAAGCGGCTAGGTATTAATTAGAGTTTCAGGCCGGGAACCGCGATCACTTATCACCAGGTCCGACCTAATCTGCCGCCAGTCCCCCCACTAAAATTCTCTTCCCACCGGATTCGAATTCTCTCCTCTTTCTCTCTCTCTCTCTCTCTCTCTCTCTCAACTTCTCTCTCTCTCTCTTTCTCGTTTTCACCCTCTCGAGTTAACGTTGGCACAGCGAAAAGCCAGCGTTAGCGAAGCTAGCTAGTAGGAGGATTTAAACCACCTGATTGATGCCACTTCGATCGTCGTCGAAGGAGCTAACGAGTCTCCTCAATAGATCTTTAGATTTTCCCGATCCGATATATATATATATATATACATATATATAAAGCCAAAATTAGTGGTACCGAAATGTTTGAATTCATGTTCGAAAGACGCTCGAGAGTTCTCGTTAATGAGTGTTTTCTAGTTTTGAAAGTGCAATAGGGTAACTATCGTTGGAGTTTGAAAGTTACTTTTTCTGAAACATCATTAGTACAAAAGTTGTTTAATATTTTGAAACTAAATTTTAAAATTTAAAAGATTGATAAATGGGACAACTTGAATTTTATTCGAGTGTCCGAGTCAAGTCGATCGAAAGGAGTACTCATTGATACTTTTCGTTTCTTTTCAAAGGGAAGAGGAGAGAGAGAATGTTTGATTGTAAATAAAATTTTCCATTTTCAGGCTTGAGAGGTGGAGAGATGCGTTAAGCGTAGACGGGGCAATTACTTTTACGAGGCGGTGGGTTCCGCAATAAGAACACGTGTAAATGTATTTTAGACTCGGGAGGCGAGTAAAAAAAGTGCGAGCAAGAGAAAACGGGCTACGTGGAGGAACATAAAACTCCATTTTAAATGCGCACGAAGTTGACAAGTAAATAAATAGGCTCGCATAAAAAGCTTTTAACGAAAACACGCCAGTGGATACAGATTAATGATTTACATACATTTCCTTTGGAAGACTTTGAAAAAAATAAAAAGTATAAGAAAAAAAAAAAGAAAAAAAAAAGAAAAAAAGATACATAGCAAAGTGAAATTTGGGACGCACGACCGTGTTCACCAATGTGGTTCTTACAATTGGTTGATAATTAATTGATTAATTAAATCACCAGAAATCCGATTGAACGAAAGCTAACGAGCGAGGCTATTATTAATCGGTTCATTAATTCCTACTAATTTAAAATTTTCAACCCAGCTGGATATTACCTGACGTTTCCTCCGATATAATTTTCGCGATTTCACTGTAGAATTATCGACAAAATTAAACGCGGATTCTACGCGTTCGCATTATCGATTAAATACGTTCAAGAAGAATAATAGAAGAATTTTATCTGGCTGTTCTGATAAAGTAGAAAGTGAAAATAAAAGATGTTGTTATTCGATACTAATTATTGACTAAAACGATAATAGTCGAAAATTATTGAAACACTTACATTTGCTTGATAGAAAATTGTCACGTATTTAGAAACGAGAGCGTCGAGTAATCGTACAAAATGAAAACGCATTAATTCTCAGTTGAAAGCTCAGAAGACAATAACGAAATATACGATGGTAATGTACGTCGTTAGATATCGAAGAAAAGTGCAGGACTAAAGTCGAATGGATGGGTTTAATTCGAACTAGAGATAAAAAAAAATAAAAAAAAATAAAAAAAAGAGAAAAAAAGAGGAAAGAAAAAAGAAGAAAAAAAAAACTAAAAAAGTAGATATCATCGAATTGGAGATCGAACGAACGATTCCGTAGACCCTTTTACTACTCCATACGGTCAAATTATTCTGCCGATTTCCAATCGGTCGTGATAGCGCGTCCGGTGCACCACCATCCATTCGATGTCAATTAACATAACGTTCCGTTCGCGTCTCTGTTTTAAAGGCAATAGATCAATTACTATCCTCATTTATCTTCCTCCGTCGGTTTATTCTTCGAACAAAAGCGAACGCAACGTCAATGAGGGATCGATAATGAATCGTGATTTACGTCACTACGACCCAGTTTCAAGGGAGAAGAAGCAAAGACAGAGATAGAGACAGGGACAGAGACAGAGAGAATATCTATCTCATCAGAATGGCCGCCTTCGAACTTCTCTGCTACCGTGATGAACCTTCTCAGTAGAGAAGGCTGTTCGTGAGATCTCGACGTTCCAAGTTTCTCATTTCGGAGAGTTCCTACTGGTTTGCGAGCCAAACACGTTCGTCCGAAGGGTCAGCCATGATCGCCCTTTACAGAGGATCGCTACGTTCGTAACCCTCAATTAACTCGACTGCGAATTGATTTTCCGGTTTACTGTCACTTACAGGATCCAGCCTCCGAACCA
Organism: Vespa crabro; assembly: GCF_910589235.1. NCBI lineage: Eukaryota > Metazoa > Arthropoda > Insecta > Hymenoptera > Vespidae > Vespa > Vespa crabro. The sequence goes on along the minus strand of NC_060956.1, from coordinate 19,005,397 downwards.
GGCCTCTCTCCTTCAACGTAGGCATGAGTATCCCTATGTACATATATGTTTCTATTCGTGTCTATGTATGAGACTCGAATTAGAACTGCTCGGATACGATGTAGAATTACATATTAGCTTTCCGATATTCCGACCGTCGTTACTATGTAATTCTAATCTCTATATGGATCGGTACATATTTATACACGTATATATATATATATATATACATATATATATATATATATCTTTGCGATATAAATGGATTAAAATCGATAACGATTTATGAAAAGCATTAATACGAATTTTTATCTTTTATCTTTTATCTTTTGTAATATAAAACGTTAAATGTTAATATTATTATTAGAACGATGATGATCGTATCAATTTCAAAAGATTTACGAAAGTAATTAAAGTTAATCAAATTCATTTATTTATTGGCAAAAAGTCACGTTCGTTCGTTCGTTTGATAAAAAAAAAAAAACAAAAAAAGAAAAAAAAAAGAAAAAAGAGAAAAAAGGAAAGAAAGATTTTATACAGTTCGGAAACGACAATCTTGATTTACAGCGACGATCACTTAAAAGCTGTTAAATCGACGAGATTTTTATTCGTAATTTTAAAGATAAAACACGAGTATTTCGAAGACGATAAAAAGCATACGATGAAACGAGAAGAGAGAAGGACAGAGAATGACATTCGCGACACGCCGCGTTTCTCGTGATGAAGAGGACGAGATCAAAGTACTTTCAAAGCCCACGGCAATTTCCCGAAAGATTGCCCGCTGATTTAATTCCTGGTGGTGTTCCACCGATCGGTGCCAGAAATGTTCGAAAGTGGTGCGAATTCGTACGACTCGACGAATCCAATAAAATGTATTTACGTATACGCTTGGTTGTATATCTCTCTACGTGTCTACGATGTTTTATTCAATTCGATCAATAATCTATATATATATATATATATTCTTTTTTTTTCAATTATATCGTTCAACAAGGAATAAATCAACGATATTCGATAGATAATATCGGTAACAATAAGTTAATCGTTATAACGTTAAGAAAAGTAACATTTTGAAGATCAATAAAGTGTCGTTAGTTAATTGAAATGATAAGAAAAAAAAAAAAAATTAATACGTATGTCTGAGATAGATCGATACGTTAGATAGAGATAATAGAAGTAAAATGATAAAATGAAATTGATGTTTGGAAAGAACTGACAAATCTTAATGCACGTAAACAAATTCATTCGTTCAAGAAAGTACGTCTTTGATAAAAGTAGAAAAGGGTAACGTAGTCGAACACAAGCTAACCATACTATGGGAGATAAACGAAGGGTGGTAGTAATAGTAAAGAGGAGGGGATCGTAACGTCGAAGGGAGAGTGCGTGCGGATGTTTCGTTCCGCGAGCCTCCCGCAACTCTCTGCGCAAGGGTGTACGAAAGGTTCGCCACGAAGAGGGTGGGTGCCGGGACTGGTCGTACACGAAACAGCACTTACACCCCCGCAACCTCGACCCTCCGCTCCGGCAAACCTACGAGCTGGCTCACCGACAGCTGGACTCTACCATACTCTCCGCATTTCTCGGTAATACGCCTAAACTGTAGCTATTGCGCGTACTATCTCAGGGGTTTTCAAAATCTTCTTGATTCTTATCCTTTAGAAAATGATTTTCTTAAGAAGTGTCCATTTCTTTTTACAAAAGAGAAAAAATATTCATTTCATTTTACATATTCTTAAATATATTTAATTTTTGTTAAAAACATTTTTTCGCTAAAATAGATATTCCTCTTTCTTTCTTTCTTTCTTTCTCTCTCTCTCTCTCTCTCTCTCTTTATTTAGCAATCCCTATTTAAAATAATCCAATTTTACGAATAAATATTTGTAACGTAATGTTATAGAAACTATCGTAGTTTCACTTTTTCCATCCCAATGGCATTCTCCATACTGCCTTCAATATATCTCAAGTTAATACCTTCTACCCGATTAAGGTTCGATAATTTAATTGAATTGCAAAGTAGTCACGTTTGAAAGCCACTGTCGCATACACATACATAGATACATTTACGTAGTAACACTCGGTTATTCCTCTCGGCCCAAGCTCCTGGTTCACCAATACGTTCTCTTCTCCAAATGTATAAGGCCTCCCTCGCGTACACGAAGATCACAGAAATACATAAGCGTACGTGAAACTATACCTATACTAAAAGCTACGTACCAATACTAATAGAATAACGCAACCACCAACACCAAGATATTCGCGTACCTGCAGTACTTACTCTGCAAGTGGAATTCTCTCGTGGACCGAGTTAGGGGAGTCTCCCTTTCTCCCACTTTCCCTTCATCCAGCTCCCCATCACCCATCAACCCATACTCTACTTTTCCACCCCTTTTCCGAGCATCAACCCGCTTGGAACTTGCCACGGCCCTGTTAATGAAAACGAATCGCTCTTCTTCTCGAGTCCCCTTCCTTTTCTTTCTTTTTTTTTTTTGTTTTGTTTTTTCTTTTCTTTTTTTTCTCTTTTTTATTTTTTTGTTTTTGTTTCTTTTTTTTTTTTTTTTTTTACCCAAACCAGACATACGGCGCACACGGAACGTAACGAAATACGTCGGAGGGTTCGTTCGTCGGAGGATAGGTGTAAGAGAGAAGCCGCATTGAAAGAGAAAGAGAGAGAGAGAGAGAAAGAGAGAGAGAGAGAGAGAGAGAGAGAGAGAGAGAAAACAGACGAAACTCTCATTTGTCCGAAAGTCGACGACATTTCTCCAAACGAGATTATTATGCTAGTAAAAGATCTTAACATTGTCTCGTTCACATTCTTCTTCTTATTACACATTTGGATACATTTTGGATATTTGTCTAGTCAATGATATTCGTACGAATCCTATCTTTTTTTCTTATTCTTATTTTGAAAGTCGAGAGAAGAATTGCGCGCGCGCGAGAGAGAGAGAGAGAGAGAGAGAGAGAGAGAGAAAGGGATGAATGAATCGAAATACAAACGGACGATGAGAGAGAACATTGATCGATTGTCTGGAATAAAATTCTCTTTCTTTCTCCCTCTCCTCTCTCTCTCTCTCTCTCTTTCTCTCCCTGTACTTTCATCTTTTGTCCTTTGATAATTTCTCGATAATATTACATCTTATTTCTCTATGTAAATACTCGAAAGTTATATACGTTGATATAATTGCTATTGCAATTTGGTTTTTCTTCCTTTTTTTATTCTTTTCTTTTTTTTTTTTTTTTTTTGTAGTAAACGAGCAAGTTCGATTTTTCTTCGTAAGAATGTTCATTTCGTATTATATGCATTTTGTGTAATTAATGCTTAAAACAAGCATTTTTAAAATGTTTTTTCTAATTATTGTTTGCGTTTGGATGAAGTATCCTTTCTAAAGTAACCACAAAATTTTAATATTATATTATAATAATTGTTTATACGTTGAGTATAATGAAAAGATAATAATCAGTGAAGGGTGCAAAAATTAAAAGTAACTTCATATTTTACAGGTACGATTACAATTAATAGAAATTCCATCCTTTCAACGTGCATTGTTATTTAATATACCCACTCGCGATTTTTCACTTTCTTGTTTTTTAAGTAGGTACGTAACAAAGTTCCTTCTCCGCAGTCGAATGAAAATTTTTCCTCTCTACGTGAAATTCGAAAACTCTATTACTTTTATATCCGTTCAAACAGGCGGATTCTTAATTTCCATTAAAGCGAGACAACGAAATACGTTTAAAGTGGGAATAAAGGAGAACGGCCATATCGATCGGATTGAATTCACGCTATTTCCAAGCGCCAAATCTTTTAAAAGTCTCTTTCCGATCGCGAGTAACAAAAAGAAAGAGTATTAAAGAGTGAGAGAGAGAGAGAGAGAGAGAGAGAGAAAAAGAGAAAGAGAGAGAACATAGGAAACTTGTAAAGTTGAAAATCTGAACCAGGTCAAGCTCTTCCTTTTCTCGCGCGCGTTCGTTGCCATCGAATCGACCCTGCTGCTCAGTGTTTCGAATTCATTATCGTTAAGAATCATAACCCTCACGTGCTCGCACACTCGATCACGTATGTATATATACATATATACATATATGTATGTTATATGTATATATCTACATATATGTTACATTATACACATATTATGTTATACACACACACACATATATATATTTATTTATACATATGTACATATGTACGTATATAAATACACTGTACAGTTTTTTCACGCGAGTATACGAGTCACGATAAATTCGTGCTCTTCGCGCTACTCCGCACGAAAACAGAGAAGGACGTGATAAGAGTGTACTCGAAGCGTCTACGAAGGGTCGATGGACGTCATCGGTGGAGGGAAATGAGAACAAGGAGAGTTCTTTTTTGTTCCTTCTTTTTTTTTTTCTTTTCCTTTCTCTTTCTATCTCGTGCTCTCCTTCACAGACACACAAACGTATATATACATACAATAGTTGCATACGTTTCCTACGTGAGATAGTTTCAGAATTCTTTTTTCTCGCAAGAAAGATAAATGGAATTATATTGTACTTCACGTACTACACGTACGCATATATATATATATATATATATATATATGTGTGTGTGTGTATATATATGTGTACATATATGTAGGTATACGTGAATGTAGAAAATTCTCTACCTCTATTTTCTTTTTTCTTATACCACGAGTTTTACCCCCTTTCGCCATCTACTGGCGCGTACATATCTACCTAGTACCTAGCTAGTACCACGTCTAATTAGAGTTCCTCGACCATTCTCGTGTACCTTTCAGAGTCTGAAGAGTTCTTCTAGTACCACGTGACATTAGGAAATAAGAGGAGGAGAAGGAAGAGGAAGAGGAGGAGAATGAGAAGAAGAAAGAGAAGGAGAAGGAGGAAGAGGAGTTAGTCACATTGGAGAAATGCCATTGCTGAGGGTAGCGAAAGTCCTTGCGGAACTCTGTCTCGGCCAAAACGAGACTATCGTTTGAAGGATGAACGAGTTGGGAATTCGACCGACGATAAGCCAGCAACTACACTAACGTTGAATTATTCGCTCTGTAACTATAGTACATACGTGGATATATCTAGTGCTTATGTATGTGTATCTGTGTTTGTTATTGAACGTGCGTTAAGCTCGAATTTGTTTCACGTTTGAGTAAAAGAAAAAAGAAAAAGAAGAAAAAAATAAATAAAAACAAAAATGACAATATTTTAAGAGACGAAGAATTTTTTCTTTTTCTTTTTTTTTTTTTTTTTTTTGTCAACGACCCAACAATCATCTCAATATGCATATCTTGATGATAGTTATTTTTTATTGGATATATTTATAGATAAGTATTTTTAAGCATAGAATGGATATTAGATATTTCAAATATTAGAGAAATTCGAGATAAAAAATGAAATAAATAGCCTTATATTCATTGTTATTGTTTCACTAACTGAATATGCGTGTAAGTAGGGTCAAATTTTTCATCCTTCGTGAAGTTAAAATCATTTCGACAATGTATGTGTGTGTGTATTTGAGAGAGAGAGAAACCCTTCGAGATCGCAAAGTACGAGTTATTTGTTCCATTCCAGTTTTCCCGCAAACAAGAAGAACGACGTCGCTAACGGAAACGGACGGAATTTACATTTAATCTCGAGGGTTGAAATTTAAAAAACTCGTGCGAACATTTCCTCTTTCTCTCTCTCTCTCTCTCTCTCTCTCTTTTTTTCTCATACCTTCACCACACAGATGACGGAGTAAAAATATCGTTCGAAAATGTAATAGGTATTCTGAGTATTTCATTTCAGAAAAAGAAAGAAAAAAAAAAAAAAAGAAAAAAAGAAAAAGAAAACAAATACAAACTTTCCGTAGGAAAAGAAGAATGCCCATCGTAATTTCCGTATCGCTCGTCGGCAAATATCTCATGTTCTTTATTCAAAACGTATTTTCTCTTTCTATCTCTTTTCTCTTAATTCCAGACATATCCAAACTCGATTCGAATAGCCGTTCGCCATCGAGGGGAAAAGAGGAAGGGAAAGTACAAGTCCGGTTCAATTCGAAAGTGAAAAAGAAAGAAGAAATTCTTTCGTCGTCCGTGCACGAACGAGTTCTGTCTTTCTTTACTTTTATTTCTTTCTTTCCTTTTTTTTTTCTTTCTTTCTTTTTTTTTTCTTTTTTTTCTTTTTTTTCTTTTTTTTCTATTTTTTGTTCTTTTTCGTCGCCAATCTCGAAACTTCGATGGGGATTAAAATTAAACGCGCGACCATTGGGAGTTATAAGGGTGGGATGCAACTTCAAATCCTTGGTTTAAGAAACGCGAACGAACGAACGAACGAACGAACGAACGAACGAACGGAAGAACGAACGAAAGAACGAAAGAATGAACGAACGAAGCACGCAGTCATCATGACTCCGAGAAAATCCCGGCGACGACGCGACGGTGCTCCATCCTTCTTCCCTTCGTGCTCGGTGACAGAAAACAAGCGGGATGCACACCCCACCTTTTACCTCGTTGTGGTTTGGGGTAAAGTTAGAGAGAAAGAAAGAGAGAGAGAGAGAGAGAGAGGAGAGGAGAGAAAGAGGGAGAAAAGGGTGGTTTGGTCGAATCAATTAAAAGCTCGCGAGCGACCTGAAATTTATGCGGGAAAAATTAACAAGTCAGATGTCTCTCCAAGCACTAACTCCCATCCCTTCCCCTCTTTTCCCCTCTTTATATCTACTCCTCCATACTTCCACCTCCACCCTATCTTTCACCCCACCTCAACTTCACAACGACAACTACGATAACGACGACGACGACGACGACGACGACGACGACGACGACGACGACGTTGCTGCTACTGCCTGACGCGACGTCGGGGCTCGTAGCTCGACGGATATTAAATTAACGGAAATAATGAAATGATAACCGAGTCGGAGCTTGGCGAGTCAGTCTTTCCCTCCCACCGACCAATCGTCTACGTTGTACTAAATCCTTCGAAAAGTCAAATTATAATGTCACTAACTGTACTAGGGTGCATCGTTTAATTCGATATCGTTCTCCTTTTATATACATCTCTTATAATTTGACCTTTATAAAAAAAAAAAAAATGTTCAGACACGAAATTGCGAAATAAAAATTTTCCTCTTGAAATCTTTTCTTCGATATACAACAACCCTTTTATAAGAAAATTTTTCATAACGTTAAAACATATATATATATATATATATATATATATATATATATATATATATATTAAAGGTGATTAAGTTAAATGGAAACCTCCTTTATGATTTAGGTTCTATGTTCCATTAACCATCCACTCACCCTTTTCTTAGTCCGTCCCGTTAGCGTTAACTGGCTACCGCGATTAAACCACTGGCCATTACATTTTGGATATATTCGAAACGTAGTACCAGCCGGAAAGGTGGTGTTGAGGGGTAGCCACAGTCGAAGAGGGTTTAGGTTGCGAAAGGAGAAACGCTTGTACCGGTATCTTGACCTTAATGATCATTACTACAACCTTTCCAATGGCAAACGGGCCGATTATTTTGAGTTATATACACATACATATACATATATACATATATATATATATATATATATATATATATAGATAGATATCCGCTTGCGGTTTAATGCATACCAAGAGGATTATGAGAATAGAATATATATTTATGTGAAATAATTTTTGTATTTCCAGTCAAATAAAAAATTCGATCAAATACAACGATCGATTGAATGAAAATAAATTCATTCGAAAATAGAAAAATCATTTTCTCTTCTCTCTTTCTCTTTCTCTCTTTCTCTTTTTTATTTCATAAATAAGACGCAAGACGAGGGACAAGTGGAGTATCGAAGACGATATCGGAATAATTAAAGGGTAAAAGCACGATGTGGTGGTTGGGAGGAAATAAGGGTGAAATGGGGGTATCTCGAGGACGTGGCAATTTGCTCCTGGCAGTGTTTGTACTGCAAACTTAATCGTGCCCAGCAAGGTACACAGGGAATGAGGTACTTCGATATCGGTCACAGTGATTAATCAGTGCCATATGGTAAGCCTCAACGTCGCCGGTTCCGCGAGAGAAAGCAATTAATAACGTTTCCATTATCACCAGCGCGTAATAAGTAATGAAACCGTAGACGAGGAAACGGCGTTTAGCCGTGCTGAGGCCACCAAAAAGAAAGATGGAAGAAAGCTAACTGTACGAAACGATTAATTACGTTTCTCCGTGTCGATTCTTACCTGATATCCAGAACCTTGGAATAAACGAACGCGTGTACACATTTACGTCAATCTCACACATTTCAATTATTTCTTTTTCTCTATTGTTTAGAAAAAAAAAAAAAAAATAAAATAAAATAAATAAATAAAATAAGTATATTTAAGAAAAAGAAAGCAAAGTATAGAAAAAGAAAAAAGAAAAATGAAAGGAAAGAAATAAAAAAACGATGACTCAATGTTTACGAGAAACAATTATTATCGCGAATAACGTTGCACTTTGTCGGCGGTAGTAATCGTCTCTTCCGTTACGAACGGTCTATGATGATGAATAGCCTCTTGCTTAATTTATTCAGACTCGCCTTGGTAAATCGCGTGAGCCGCGGACAAGTCTTATGTGCTCCCTCGTGCGCACAAGTTCAAATTAAATCGGTCTTTTCTCGTGCCAGTCGATCCTTTTTTCTCTATTTTCACGAGCCTATCGGATAAGCGATACTTAAGATATGAATAATGGTTACCGTTATCGTAGCTATTAGAGATAATGTCTGGCCTCATTTATATTACGTTTGACGACGTTAAAAAAGTAGAGACGACATTAAATAAATCAGACGTGAAAACGTAGGATGATTAACCTGCTTTTCGTTAAAGGTAAAATTTTACGATAACGACCGGATTTCGATTTCATGAGGTCAGTAACATAAAATATATAAACAATGAAAAGTACATTTACATTAAGCAGTTATTGTATTATTAATATATCTCCAATTTCGTTTCATAATGATGATGATAATGTCAATGCTAAAAATTCAATTTACTTTAACGTGATAAAATATATTTTCGTCGATAACATTGAAATTGATTATACTTAAAAAAAAAAAAAATAAAATAAAATAAAAAGAAAGAGAAAAAAAAAAAACAAAAAACCAAAAACAAGGATAAAAAGGGGAAATATAACAGCACGTGAAAAAGAATAATAATGGAAGCAAGGAAGGTGGAGAAGTAAAGGTAATGATATAAATTTATGAAACATAGTTGGTCGCGTTCTCACGGCTCACGGCTTCTCTCCGTCGTTTCTCCTTCTCAGACTTGCCCGCGTGAGCAAGCAGGTAATTAGTGCCGAAAATTCACGCTCGTCGCTTCCGTCGTGGGGAATTACTGCTACCATAAAATATCGCTGCTTTATGATATAAAAGGTAATTAGTACCACGTGCTCGCGGTCGCGAGACGCGCGACTTAAAACAATTAGCAAGC
>NC_060956.1:18958498-18990998 GCF_910589235.1 Vespa crabro | reverse complement strand
TTTTACGATTCACACGTAAAAGTTTATTAAAGAGCGATAAAATTGTAATTAAAAAAAAAAAAAACCACGAATGAAGAAGCGAAACGATAATACAAATGCTTCCCTCTATTATATCAATTTATTTGTATTTTATCGTTCGAAGGACACAGGCACAATAATATATACCTATATAAAATATTGTCGATAAAAGAAAAGAAAAAAAAAGAAAAAAAAAGAAAGAAAAAAGAGAAAGAGAAAAAGGAAAGGAAAAAAAGTAATGGAAATAAAAATAGAGTTTTATTTTTAAGTTAACTGTATCTGTGTGCATCGTAACAAGGATGACTTATAATACTTTCAATTTAAGTGTCCTTTAAATTCACGAAACCTTTTAACCGAACGACCACGACGATTCAATTACTGAACAGTATCTCTCGTTGAACAACTATTATTTGCAATAAATTCACGAAGAAAACCTAAATAAAGCGTACACCAGAAAAAGAAAAAGAAAAAGAAAGACAGAGAGAAAGAGAGAGAGAGAGAGAGAGAGAGAGAGAGAGAGAGAGAAGAAGAAATTGAGAGGGTCGGAGGAAAAGCAGGAAATTGGCAAAACGACGATACATATTCCACACGCTCACGTGCTCGTACATAACGCCGGTTCTTTACGGCCTCGTACGGTTTACTGCTCATACGTAATTATCGAACGTTACCATGGACCAACCCAAAGAGGTTTCATCCCTCTCTCTCTTTTCCTCGCTAACCATAGTTCATCCCCATATAGACTTCCATCCTACCTTCACCAGTACTAACACTAACATCGGTACCACTACTATTACTCTTGGCTGGCTGGACCAATTTTTGTTGCCCTGTACCTTCACTCATCTTCATTTTCTCTTATTTCCTCCATTATTCCAGCTTTTACCATCTCTTTCAGGTACGTGATAGAACTACGACGGTATGCTCTCGATAACAGATATTTTTATTTTCGTTTCCACGCCCGAGTGGCTTGCTCTTAACGCTCGAGGCCGACGCCTACCTGCCTGCCTGTCTGCCTGCCTGCCTGCCTGCCTGCCTGCCTGCCTGCCTGCCTGCCTGCCTGCCTGCCTGCCTGCCTGCCTGCCTGCCTGCCTGCCTACTTGCTTGCTATTTCCCTCTCTTTTCTCTTTCCTCTTACCTCTTTCCAACCCTCCCCTCTCTCTCTCTCTCTCTCTCTCTTTTTCTCTTTCCTCTTCTTCTTCTTCTTCTTCTTCTTCTTCTTTTTCTTTTTCTTCTTCTCCTCTTTTCTATCTACCATCCACTAATCTCCATGTCGGTTTTTAACGAACGTGCATTAGCTCGTTCTTTTACGATGAAAAATAATTGCTATATTGCGTCGTCCTGGTTCGCTTTCGTCGGTTTTCTAATCGATGCGACATTATTAACGCTATGTCGTGTCTCTTCATCGAACGACACACCGATTATAAAGCCGTCTGTTTTTGTTATCACGCATCGTAGATAATCTTAAATACGATATTGATATTCAAATTTACCATATGAAAATTTCTTTTTTCTCCCCCCCTCCCCCCTCCACCTCCACCTCCCCTCCCCTCCCTTTCCCCTCTTCCCACCAACCGTTGTAATTTTAGTTCTTATATCGATTTCATAAGATTTATGATTTTTCATAAATTCTTGATTAAATTTCTATAAAAGTTAATTAATTTTCCAAAAGTGAAATGTTGTAGATTAATTCGAAACTTTCATGAGAATAGTTTCTATGAAATTTATCTCATCAAAATTTATTATTACAGTTATTTGGTGTGAAACATGTCAGAAGAATATCTTTCATCTCCCACTTCCATTTGCTCTTAATGAGATTAATCAAAAGAGAAAATGAACAGTATTACTTTGATAAAATCGATCAGAGAAGGTTTGTATCGAATTTAAACGACGAATCGATTCGAATACGATCTCTTTCCTTTCTCGTAATCTCCTTTACGAAACTCGTGAGAAAGCGTCTTCTGAAAATCGACGAAATTATCTCTACGTCTATGTAATCGAAAAGACGATTTCAACTCGTTCTTGTAATTCGGTGGTTGCTTTTAATAAACTGAGAGGCCTGGAAAAGGAAGGAAAACTTCTTTGCGTTGCCTATGCTGAATGAAAAGCTTGAGAAAATCGAGAGAGAGAGAGAGAGAGAGAGAGAGAGAGAGAGAGAGAAAGCAAGAACGTGGCTCGTTTTGGTATCAAGCCTTAGAGTGGATTATTATATATAGATATTTAGAATAAAGAAAAAGGAAAAGAACCAACAAAAAAAAAATTGTTAGAAGAGGGATGTAAATGGCAAGTGAAAGGAAGAGAAAAGAAAAAAAAAAATGATGAAAACCGGTTTCTGTATACTTGCACTACTTAATGAAATAACGCTGGCTCGATCAAGGGAGTGGAAGGATTTAATGATTTTACGAACACGCACTCATGCCATGTGTAAGTCTCAACCGAGATTTAATGCGTCTTGCACGACGAAGAATCGCTACGATGATTAATTCGCGCGTTCGTGCACGCCCACCGAAAATCAATTATCCTGATTAATGAGAGAGAAACGAATCACGAAATTTATACGTAAATAAAATCTACAATTTCATCGACTTATTATTTTTAATTATCGCACATAATATATCTTGTTAATTTTCGAAATATTACAAGATTTTTAATACTTACTTATAGATTTGATTTTTGTGTTTTTTCTTTTTTTCTTTTTTTTTATACGAAAAATAATTATGGTTACAATGTTTGAATATTATAAAAATAGATTTTCTTTTTTTTTTATGATATGAAAACATATCATTTTTTTTTTTAAGTAAAAATTTGATTCAAAAATTAAATTTGCACTAGACGCGATAAAAATTCCGTAAAATATCGTGTTCGTGAGGTAATTAGAATGAGCTCTCATTAAGGCTATTGAAATGCAATGTGGCTTGTCGACGCGATTCGTTAGTGATAATGACCACAAACTGCAAGTCAATTTTATTATTATCTATATTATTTTTAGATATTCGTCGAGAAAATACGAATAATTTAGGAAATAAATGTTATATCAAATTGGGTAGTACTTTACAATCGTATTATATTAAATTACGTACTTAAATAGACGATATAGGAATTAAAAATAAAAGAAAAATTAAAAAAAAAAAAAAAAAGAAAAGAAAAAGAGTAGATTTTTATATAACTTCAATGATATGTTTGAAGAGGCTAATATATTTTCTAATAGAAAAAAATTTTTCCTAGATTGAGCATCATGAATTACTCGTAGCAGTAATCGAAGAAAAAGGAAAGTTCAAAAAAAAAAAAAGGAAGAAGTTTTAAACAAAGAAAAAGAAGAAGAAAAAAAAAAAAAAGAAAAAAAGAATTAAGGTACATACGTTCGATCGAAAAAAGGCGTTATCGATAGGCGGAACCGTAGGATATTTGCGAGCAATTTCGTTTTTCCAATCGAACATCGGCATTCGCAATTTCACACCGGTGTGATTTCGCTATCCTGAATTTGGTGTACGTGTATCTCGATTTATGATCGCGCAATTACTCCTGTATCGTCGATGCGTCCCTCTACGCTCGCCGATTTTTATTCAAAGCGCACACGTTGTAATTGCGACTATAGGCTGTCTGTAGTCACGAGTAGAGTTGAGCAAGAGCGGAGCAAGAGCAGAACAGAGCAGAGCTGAACAGGACAGAGCATGAGTGATAATCCTCGTTTCGTTTCGCCTGATCTCTTTTTCTCTCTTCGTCCTACAATTGTAAAAAATATGCGGTTCATCGAGCGTGTCCAAACGTAAAACAAAAATTTAACCTCCGAGAACGTTCAACGAAAATATCGTAGATACTGTTGTAAAAAAAAAAAAAAAAAAAAAAAAAATAAAAAAAAAAAAAGAAAAAAAGAAAAAAAACAAGGAAAATAAAAAAACGATAAAAAACAAATGAGACCAAAACGACCATCGATATCTTTTATTTTCCTTTTTTTTTTTGTTTTGTTTTATTTTATCACACAATTCCTCCCTGTAGTTTCACTACTAACAATAAACTCAGTTAATAATAATCTAAAAATGTGAGGGGTTCGTAGTAACACCTAATTAAATAATTCTCTAAAGATTTCAATACGCACAGCATGATCGAGCAAACGAACAAGGAATTATTTAATCCAATGAAGATACAAAAATTGCTTTTACGAAAGGCGAGTATGTATGTTATAACCGTTTCGACGTCCCTTATCCACTCGTTATCGTTACGATCGTCGCTGTAATTAATAATACTACTGGCTGGCGCGACTAATTGGTTGATTTTCGACTCATGAATTAACGCGAGATATTGCCGATCGACTAATTGGCGAATAAACTCGAAATGGATTCTACGTAATACAGTAGATAGGTAGCGAGAATCGCGCGTGGCTGTTGATCTCCTCTCTCCCCACGTTTTATCACACCATGATGTCCATGCTTCCATGAAAATATAAGTGCGAGTATAACGATAGCTCGTTCAAAGGTTAACAAAAAGTTTACGAAGCGTCGACATATCGATCGATTCTAAAACATGATAATTATCCTAAATGCCATCAATTTTCAATACGTTTCGTTTTTACAATTATTATAGATTATTTCGTTATAATAAAAGTATAGTACAATAAAAATTATCAAAAGATGTAGACAGTCAATATATATATATATATATATATATATATATATATATATATATATATACGTCTAAAATTCTAAAAATATTATACGATATATCGACGTCATTATAAAATATCTAATAATTATGTTATAAAATACGTACTATATGGAACAGTTTCATATCTTGATGAAATAAATTATATACGTAAATGTAAAACATGTTAACAAGACGACTACTTACGTTGAACTGAAGCTTCAATCTTTTCTCCGCTACGTAAGTAATACAAAATAATGTTTATTAGTATGTACTTATGACCTATTTTACAAATGGCCTGACCTAGACTGTGTTCTTATAGGCTTGTGTGTATCGACGAGTTCATACATATATCATCCAAATTCTAAGAATAATAACAATAAATTGTTTTCATAGAGGTTAACTAGAAAATTAAATCGCTCGTATCGTAAGGTTTATCAGAAGGAATACATATTAAACATTTCTATAAGAATGAAATCGAAACGATCTTTATCCGGTACATAAAACACGAACTCTGAACGAGCGTTTAAACCGAAAAAAAGAAAAAAAATTTGTACCGTCGGATAGCTTGAAATTTGTATGCGACTCTTTTCGCGCACATCGTGTGTTATGTATGTATCGTATGTATACATAGATGCATTCCGATACGAAGCCATCGGATGCGATAACGCGATGGCATTCGACGCGTATGCGTCGAAGTTGATACGGTGCGTCAACGTCGAGTTGGCTTTTATATGGAGCGAGGTCGACATCGCGTGATACCTTCTACGTGCTTTGCGTTTCTCCATATATATATATATATATATATATATATATATATATTATATATATATGTATATAACTATATATCTATGTAAGCGAGCGTGCATACTAGTTACATATATATATAATATATATATATATATATATATAGGTACGAAATCAGGTCGAATTGTCCCGTTACATCGACGACATTCGCTCTACCACAATTTTATACCGTAATTATGGTCGCTCTATGATGAATCGAGACGATAAAGTTTCTGTCACGGCTCCCTGATACCGACACCGACAGTACATGCTACTCGTTATCGTTACAATGACGTTTCCGATGCGATCCGAGGTAGTTTCCCTCTCTCTTTTCCCCGTGTCTCTTTCTCTCTCTCTCTCTGGTGGAAAATCGTTTCCTTCTCAAGTTCGTTCGTAGAGACGACGATCAAAGGATGTCGATAAATTCGTATCGACAAGTAGTCATCGTCCGTTCGATCTATCTAACTAAATTAATTTGTTCTTCCTTCTTCGATTGTTTCTCTCTCTCTCTCTCTCTCTCTCTCTCTCTCTCTCTCTATCTATCTCTTACTTTCTTTTTCTATTTCATATATATATATATATATATATATATATATATATATATATATAATATACTATCAGTCGAGTTTGGAAAATTCAAGATTTCGTGTGAATCGATTAAAGTTAGTTATTATACACTTCTATAGAGTATTTTCTCGAAGTATGAAACAAATGGCGGTAACGAGGTAGACCAGATACAATCACGTATATAGAGTTGGATAGCGCGCTCGTAAGTGTAGCAGACACCAAATCGTTGTAGTATTCATATCGCTTGGAGGTCCGCGAGATATCCCGTCTGTACTTACACATACATAGAGAGAGAAAGAAAGAGAGAGATAGAGAGAGAGAGAGAAATAGAAAGATAGAGAGAGAGAGAGAGAGACAGAGAGAGAGAGAGAGACAGATAGGTACACAGTATATCTATTGAGATGTAGGTAGGTGTATATGGCAACAGTGTCCGGCAAATAACCATGCACTCGAATACACAAACAGGCATTCGATTCGTGCGGTGGATAGGGGTAGTTACAGGAATCTATTGTGTTCTCGAGAGATTGTCAGGGATGGAGGAGGGTGTAACGTGGAGTAGAGCAGAGAAGGGGATGGAACGTTCCGTCGAACGGAGCTGCCTGGATTGGGAGTGGCGAAGGGAAGAAGTGGAGGTAGGAAAAGCACCCAGATGAATGGCGACGGTATTAGTGTCGGTGTTCGTCGTAGTTGCTGCTATTGCTACTGGAGGTGACGGTAATGGTTAGTGGTACTGGTAGTGGTAGTGGTAGTGATGGTGGTGGTGGTGGTGGTGGTGTTGGTGGTGGTGGTGGTGGTGGTAGTGGTGGTGGTAGTGGCTTTTAGCCGGGTGCATTCAACCACGAGGGTTAGCCGGGACTTGGGATTAACGCATCCACACGCTATACGAAAATGGGGGTTGAGAGAGATAAAGAAAGAGAAAGAGAGAGAAAGAGAGGGAAATGTGTTTCGCAGAATCGTCCATAAAATGTATCACTCGCGATGGTAGCTATGGAGTTAGTATTTGTTTAATTAACTTTAATACAGAAGAAAGAGAAAGAATAGGATGAGCAGAAGCGTCAAATGAAACCACCCTTTTCATCACTACACGTTGCAATGAAACGACCGTCGAGTTATCGTTCTTTCGACATCATGTTGAAAAATAATAATTAGAAATATTATGATTTCCTCCCAATCATATGCGAGGAACTTTCCGATCGATTAATAATCGTCCTGAGAATAAATCGTAGGACGCAGAATGAAATAGATTTCTTTACGATGTTTTATATATTATTTAATTTTCGTTGTAACAACTAAAATAAAAGCATAATTTATTTTCGTCATCTTTATAACGTACGATCACTGTGTTTAAATCCAAGAGGATTTTTATGGATAAAAGCATGACACGTAAGGATGGGACAATATTATTAAAGGAGTAAAGAAAGATAGAGAGAGAATAGTGAATAATCAGCCAAGATCGTCCATGAAACTCATTACTTGCGGTCACTGCGGTGGAAGGACTATCCCTGTTTGTTTAATTCAGTTTAGCTTATACGAAGGGGAGGTTTTCACTAAGATCACCGTTGCTTTCCATCCCTCTATTCTTCCTACTAGTCCCCTTTGTGCATACATATACATATGTATATAGATACGCATAAATATATATATATATATATATATATATATATATATATATATATATGTGCGTGTGTATGTGGGCGTGTGTACTACATACGTATATTATACGACTATCGAAGGATTTTAGACGGAAAACTCGAAGGGGTGTTCATCGAACGAGGGTCGCGTTTTCTATTCGTATTCTCCCTCTTGAAAAGATTCGATAACCTCGGTGGTTTGGATATGATTAGAAAGACGGTCTCATCTTTGCGGCTTTAGAAAAATCACCACGCGACGACTCCCTTTTCAGCTTTCTTTAACTTTATAGAAGGGACGAGAAAACTCCGAAGTTACAAATATTTATATATCGACAAACGCAAAGCTCTTTTGAATCACTTTATTTATACATTTTACGAACTAATGGAAATTTAATCCTTTCACAGTCGACATCACTTTCAACGTTTCATTCCAAATAACTTGAATTAATTTTTTCATCAATATCGAACATAGTTCACTTTTAATTAAAATCAGTTAAGTAAATCCAACCAGTTTATTTTCCTATCGAATTTCAAAGTTCGAATTATCAATGTATCCATCCTTCCTTTATATTCCTCTATTGCTTTATATTTTCTCTAATTATAAGAACGTAAAATTGAATTCGAACTAGATCTCCGATTCTGACGGATATAAAATGAGAAATTAGAAAAAAGATATGCTAATTAACTTTAAATTAGAATGAAATGCTAATGCAAACGTTTCAAACGAAACAAAGTATTCATTATTCGTTGGATTTCGTTTGGTTTTCCTCGGGAACAGGTCATACAGTTTTCCTCATTAATTCCGCGGTCAATTTTCCAAATAATATGATTTTCAGTAACGCGGACGCCATAGAAACGTACGCGGAATGTTTTAACCGTCGATCGGTCCCGAGTTTAAATACGTGCTATATAATGCTATAGAAGGGAAGGAATGGAACGACTGTGAAAGCGAGTTTTCTCTAAGGAGAACCAGAGTTAGAGGAGAAGGATGAGAAGGAGAAAGAGAGAGAGAGAGAGAGAGAGAGAGGAGGAAGGGAAGAAGAGGAGAAGGATGCTGGCGATGGTTGGCGTTGGTGCTGCTGGTGTTTCATTGGGACTTAGAAATCAAATATTTGCACGAGTCAAGCTTCGCCTCGGTTTACACGGCGAAACTTGCGAGTCCTAAATACTCAGCATTTACCCGACTCGTCGAGTGTCAGGGAGGAAGGAGGACGAGAAGGATGAGAAGAAGGAGGAGGAGAAGGAGGAGGTGGAAGAGGAGAAACATCGAAATAGAGGTGAAGGTGGAGAAGGAAGAGTAGGAGGTAGGTTATGTGGGTGGGAGGGATAATTTGCTGGGCTTCCACGTTTATTGAGATTCGAAAATCGCAAGCTGTGCGATTATACCCACCGGCTACGAGTCAAAATAGCGCTGAATCAGTGCCCATTAGCACTGCTACGTGGTTGTTATTATTGCGAGTTAACTCGTCCAACCGTTTATCGTCCGTGTTAAGGGCTCCCTGCGAGCCTCTAATAATTGGGGCTTACGCAATCTACCGTGTGAAAGAGAGAAGGGGGAGAGTAGGAGGGAGATAGAAAGAGATAGAAATAGAGAAAGTCACGTAAATGCAATCGACCAACCTTCTCGCCAAATTAATGGATCACGGATGCTGCTCTTTATCTCTTTCTCATTCTCTCTCTTTTTCTTTTTTTCCTTTTTTCTCTTTATTTTTATCTACTTAAAAAAAAAAAAAAAAAAAATCGTTATCTGAAATATTCAATTTAGTTCTGAAAATACAATGACGATAACTATCGTGTGTTACGAAGAAAAATCGTTCATGGACTTCGAGATTTTATCCGACGAGCAAAGGTTAATCCTTATTCTGATAAAATCATCCTAATCTGATTCTAATTAATAATACGCTGCTCGCTCCACGAGATCTCTAACCAGTTAAAGTTTTTAATTATTTTGGATTATCTTGGGAGGTAGATATATTTAAGCTTTGTTAAAGAATTTTATATGTGTGTATGTATGTATATATATATATATATATATATATATATATATATATATATATATACTTATTGCGAAAGAAGTGATAATCGATTGTACATTGGATAATAATTAATTGAAGATCTTATCAATTTCGTTCGTTCGTTAAATTCGAAAGATAGATCATTTTCATCATGAGGGCATTATATAGATGACTAGAGAGGTATAATAATATCGACCATTTCGCAAGATAGTCACGATCATTGCGATTATTATGACTTCGATATAACTACTACGGCATTGCAACGTACTTACCAAAGACTTTAGACACTGTTCCGTTTCTGTAATTTCAAAGTGTGCGAACGAGTACACCCATGTACATATATATATATATATATATATACATGCATAGGTATGTATCTAATATGTATGTACATATAAGGTAGCTGAGTATCTCAGGATGCAAGGAAAGCACCCGGTATTTTGCATGTAAAGCGGCATAACTATATTTAAACTTAGATCATGCACTGCATGGCCGCCTGTACGAATAGAAATTCAAGGAAGGAATACCTTCGAATTTAGAGTTGAACGTTACCGAAATTCCGAGATATCTCTAAATGGTAGGCATTATGCGATTTCAACTTGATAGCCCACGTAATTCACGCCTTCTCTTTCATGCTAATGATATATTATATACGTATGTATACGAAGAATAATGATCTTTTTCAAATGTAATTATATTCGATTTGCGAACGTAATATATATATATATATATATATATATATATATATATATATATATATATATTATGGAATAGCAAGTAAATCAATATTATGTATTATGTATTATGTAATAATATTTTACGTAATAGTAAGTAAATTGCATTATTATGTATTCAGTATCTAATAATAATTAAATATATAATAACGTGATTAAATATTTAATGACTGTATTACTTTTACTAGATTCTTTCACATGCTCACGAAGAAATAATTAATTTAATTTGCACCTTATTCATTTGCAAAAGAAAGAAGAAGAAAGAAAAAGAAAAATTAAAAAAAGAAAAAAAAAACAAAAAAAAAAAAGAAAAGGAATAAAAAGAAAATGGGAAAAAAAAGGAAAAGAGTTGTAAAATTTTCTGACCACCTTTTCTCTACATTCTTCCCCACATACTATACCGCGAACCGAACGAATCACGCAACGTAGTAAAAGTAAATTACGGAGTAATAAGATTATTGGCGAACGCGCAACACCACAACGTATCGTGCGGGACGTCAGACCGCAGAGGGTTAATTATATACCTACAATGTACGCGCACTTATCGAAGCGAGCCCCGTTCTAACGTCGATATTTATCGATAATTCAGCGACGCGTAAAATCGACTTTCGCTCCTCTTCCTAGTTCCCTATCAATCTCGATTCTTGTTCTTATATTTTCGCTAGAATATTCTAAAGGTCGATGTACTATAATAGTTTAATAATCAAATTAAACGAGGAATATTAATCATGTCGTTAATAATAATAATAATAATAATAATAATAATAATAATAATAATAATAATAATAATAACAACACGAACAAGTGATCGTCGTGACATTAAGTAATTTAAATAAAAAGCAAACAAAGGAAATAGAAAAGAAGGGAAGAACATTAATCATTAAAAGTACAAATAATTTTAGAAATTAATCATTCTCCTTGATTCATTCGATGAAACTTTCGTTACTCGTAAATTCGCGACTCTCTATGTAAAATTTAGTTTTCCTATTCCAAAAAAAAAAGAAAAAAAAGAAAAAAAAAAAAAAAAGAGAAAAAGAATGAAGAAAAAAAAAAAGGAAAAAAAAGAAAGAAAGAAAAATAGATGAAAAAATAACGTAGAATTTAACTCCAAAGGAGTGAATACTCGTTAACGTCTCTATCGAATACGAACGCACGTATCGATTCGGTCGCAGCGTGTCTGCTGTTTACACCATTATTCGCGTTACGCCGTAATAACGGTAATTTTGTTCGATCGTGTAGTGAGATAGATAGATAGAGAGAGAGAGAGAGAGAGAGAGAGAGAGAGAGAGAAGGAACGAGAAGGAAAGAAAGCAAAAAAAAAATAGAATAAAAATACGAAAAAGATCGAACATAACTGCGAGACCTTCTCTCTCTCTCTCTCTCTCTCTCTCTCTCTCTCTCTCTCTCTCTCTCTGTCTTTCTTTCTCTTCACGAAGAGATAATAAGTGGCTTCGTTTCAATACGTAATGGTTCGAACAAGCGGATCGAAGTGAATACCTCCACTCGACGCTGCCATATATACGTTTATGGGACAAGCGATGATGTATTAACGTCATATCGGCGAATCTCTCTGCCAATGGATGGAACCATACCGAATGGGCACTCGAGTCCTCCGGGCTCATTCGAACGAGCCGATTTCCGTGCTCATTCGTCCGCTTTTAACCTATTCTATCAATGAAATAGTCTTGTTGGTGTAAAAAGAAAACAAAAAAAAAAAAAAAAGAAAAGAAAAGAAAAAAAAACAAGAGCAAAAAAAAAGAAAAAGAAAGAAAGAAAAACAATAAATAATAAAAGAAGAAAAATTAGAAAAGAAAACGAAGAAGAAGAAATGAAAATTTATCCGATTGTCATACTTCGTCATTCGCTAATTGTTTTGTAGTAATTTTCTATTAAGAATCTAACAATGGATATTATACGAAATTAAGTTTCATTGATACTTCGTAATAGTGTCGAATGAAGGAACAAAAAAGGAAAAAAGAAAAAAAAAAAAAAGAAAAAAAAAGGAAAAAAAGAAGAAAGAAAAAGACGTAAAAAATAAAATGAAACTTTTTCTCACGGGTTTTTCTTTCTTTCTTTCTTTCTTTTTCTTTTTCTTTCTTTTTTTTCTTCTTTTTTTTTTTTATTTTTCTCTCACGACATATAATAAAAAAGATGGATGATATTTCTTCGTTCGCGTTCTTGACCTTGTCATTTTGTTCGAAACCCGTCAAAGAATTTTTGCGTGAGTCGAATGATATCTACCACTTTCGTGAAAACTCTTTATTATAGTTTTGAAAGTCGACAGGCCGCTACGTCAGAACTGATATTTATTACCATAAAATATTATATCGAGAAGTCTTAAGCGTATGATGTATTTTATCGCAAAACGAGATACTTTATCCTCATTCCTTCTCTCTCTCTCTTTCTCCCTCCCTCTCTCTCTCTCTCTCTCTCTCTCTCTCTCTCTGTCTCTTTCTCTCAGTAACCTTTTGTAAAAAGCATTGCACGCGCGCGAACAAGCGTTGCAGATATTGGTGTTTTAATACGATTTACGTTTAATCAATATCTCGTTTTTCCGTTACCTTCGAAGTGGCTCGCTATAGAACATTCGATAAATCACTCCAATGGAATATTTCAATCGAAGAGTTTTGTCCACTTGTTCGAAGGTCTCTCTATCTCTCTTGCTCTCTCTCTCCCCCTCTCTCTCTCTCTATCTCTATCTCTATCTCTATCTCTATCTTTCATTCTCTCTCTTTCTCTCTCTCTCTCTCTCTCTCTCTCTGCGTGCCGTCCTTTACCCCGCTTCACAGATACGTTCCAATGCTTTCATTTCGTTCTATATCACGCAACGATAATTAAGCACGAGCTCGACACTGTAATCTTTATGGACGCTCGCCGATTCGTTAAAATGAAACCCAAATTTCGTGCGTAAATCGACATATGACGATGATGAATATTTTCATGCCAGTACAAATTAAAGAGGGCGTTCTAGTAAAAGAGTTTTGTAAAACGTAATAGGTAGGCGTGTACGGAAGAGGATAGCTTTATGAAGAACCGTAAGGTTTCCAATTAATTATTTTTAAATAACGACTTTTGCCGAGCATTTTATTCGAAACACGTTACGAACGAACAAAATAGATCCGGCCGAAAAATGACTCATTGTTACTCGTATCCCAATACGCGAAATTTGTAATTACGCGAGATTTTGTAAATGAAATCACGTAGGGGATAGGTACGTAGATGAGTACATGGGCGATTCGTTTTATTAATAAAATTTTGTTCACTTCAAATGCGTAAGTTGATCATAAAAAAAAAGAAAAAAAAAAAAAAAAAAGAAAAAGAAAAAAAAGAGAGAAAAAAAGAAAAAGAAAAAAAGAAAAGAAAAAGAAGAAAAAAGAAATGGAACAATAGAAAAGGAGAGAAAAGACGTGTAGTAATTTTCGACTGGTCGATTATTCTTTTTTCCATTATTTTTTATTTGTCTTCATTTTCGATCGTAAATAAATATATTTATATCTGTCGATTATAATTGGTGCGCAATTATTTATTGGTATTTTTCAATCGACAGGCAGATAAAGTGGCAAAGCAGTTTGAATTGATGCGACGTCGTTCATGGAAGAGACTTTTGCAAAAACAACGAAACGTTTTTAAACTTTCTTTCAGTTTTCCAACACGAAACGGCGGAGACGCGAAACTGCTTCGATCTTCGTTCGTCCGTACGCGAAATGGTCCGATAAACTTTTAACGAGGGAGAAAAACGGGACTGAGCTCTCGAGATTTTATCTTTAAATACCGCCGTCGGGGTACCCGTGGCAAATATTGATTTTCATTTCTATTAACGGCTTTATGCATTAACTCGACGGGAAACAGGAAAAGAGAAAGAGAGAGAGAGAGAGAGAGAGAAAGAGAGAGAGAGAGAGAAAAGAATAAAATATATGCGAATTCGTTCGAAGGAAAAAGAGAGAAAACTAAAGAGATCGAAATCGATGCGTTTTACGTATTATCTCGACACATTAAATAAACGTGATAATGATAAAACCTATAATGGTTCATCGAAGTAAAATTATTAACTTTATGTGTATATAATCTTTATTACAAAACATTATTTTGTGAAAGATATAGAAAAGATTTTCACGATTAAATGCTACTATCTAGAATAGTTTCCCCAGTGAAGCACGACAAACATGGATATTCGAGCACGTTCATGCGGGAGATGAACGGGAACACAAATCATGGACGTTAAGGGGGATAACATCAGGATAGGAGCTTCCCTATCGTAGACACTTGCATAATTGAATCGGTTGGATCTTCTTACGAAAGATGCTGCGTGTTACAAGTAAATACACGTATCTACATAAACGTACACGTATAGTATAAACTTGTTAACACGAATGGCAAACCGTATTAGGTATAAAAGTGAAAAGTTTAAAGATTGAAAAAGGGAAACGTAGGGACCGGAAGTGACGATGATATTTTCGTGAAAATAGAGAAAAAGAAAAAGGAAGAAAAAGAAAAAAAAAAGGGAAAAGGAAAAGGAAGAAGATAAGAACAGTAGACTCGATTGTGCCATGTTATACGCATGACCATAGACCCGATCGGAGATGGAAGTAGCGTAAGTCCATTTCCTATAAAAGTGATATTCCTTTAGAAGAAACGGATATCAGTTTTGCAGAAAATGGACTTACGTTGTTGCTATGCCGAAGGAAAACGTGCGGTAGAAAATAGAATGGGGAATGCTTCAGAGTATGCCATTGACGCTCACGCTTGCCGTGAAAGTGCGTTCGATGAGATTCCGATCGTTCGAATCTATCGGCCGAGCTTATCGTTGAAAATACAGAATTATAAGGAAATCGTGGATGGAAAAAATACTTTAGAAAAAATACGAGAGAAGTTTTAACGAAAGAAAAGTGAAATTATAAGACATAGATGATTGTTTCCTCCTAACAATACGTACATCATTTAGTATATTTATAGAGCTAGAGCTAGAGAGAGAGAGAAAGAGAGAGAGAGAGAGTGAGAGAGAGAGAGAGAGAGAGAGAGAATTTTCATTTGAATATTCATTTAAAGATTAACAAAATTATAATATACCGTATGCAAAATAAAATATTATTAATTATTTTTGATACGAATCTATTTTCAATTTTTTTTCTTTGTTTTTTTTTTCTTTTTTTTTTTTTTTTCTTCTTCTTCTTCCATTGCATTCGCAATTGTAAAAAGACAAAAAAGAAAAAGGAAAAATAAGAAAACGAAAGCAAACGAAAAAGAAGAAACAAAGAGCAGTAACTTAAATAAATATACAAGTGTGACTTATAAACGACAAAAGAATATTCACCGAGTTAGACTCAAAAGGAAAATGAAAGTAGTACCATTGTCCATTCGTTCGTTTGTTCATGCGACCGCGTCGAGCACGGTATTAAGGGATCAAGGACGAATGACGAAGCAAGGATTTTCTCGCGTGATACGAGAGGAAAAAAAAAAGAAAAGGAAAAAAAGAAAAATACTCGGGGGAGGGGGGGGGGTTTGGAGGGGTAGGTATATAAACCATTTTCCTCATAGAGTTAACGGATTAATAAAAAGCCTTTTCCCCGAGCGTACGGTCGGTCAGCTATACGAAAGTTACACTCCCGATTCTACTTCGGAAAATGTATCCCTTTTCACAGATACGTACGAGCGTACACGTGGCTTACACACAGTAGCATCCTTATAAATTCTGGTAGACAGGAGGGCAGAACTCTACCGTTCTCCTACTACCAACATCACCTTCGAATATCCCCCCAACCATTCCACCCGAAATTCATCGTAGAAGTCGATATCCCTCGGCACTTCATCCCGCCTTCTATTTCTACTCCTACTTCTCTTTCTCTCTCTGCCTCTTATTCCCTCTCTACAATTCCCACAAAGTCCGAATGGTCCTTTCCGATTTCCCAACAAATCACGATCAGAAACATTTCTCTTATAATCGATAAATACTTTTAGAAACTAATTATAGACGACGGTAATTATTTATTTACCCCCTTGTTGAATTGGATAAAGTTTTATTTATTAATATATTTTCTCTTTCTCGGTAATCAACTTTCAAAGAAAAGTAACAAGTTTCTATGTTCCATAACGCGAACTATATCGTCTAAGAAAGTCCCTTTTTTTGTGTCGCGATGAAAAGGATTCATCATTTCTTTATTACTTCTTTTCTTCTCTTTCTCTCTCTCTCTCTCTCTCTCTCTCTCTCTCTCTCTCTCTTTCTTTCTTTCTTTTTACCTTCTTTCCTTTTTTTTCTCTCGAACGCACGAACATTTAGCGTGATGCCCAGAAGTAAGAGTATTTTCTGAAGTCACGCTGGAATCTGTCATAACTTTCTTAGGACGAACCTCCGTATAAATACGAGCCGGATGAAAGTTATCAGCTTCGGTAAGAAGTTTTGGAATACGTAAGAAATAAATCTCCGTTCCCTTCTTACCTATTTCTATCTCTCTCTCTCTCTCTCTCTCTCTCTCTCTCTCTCTCTCTCTCTCTCTCTATTTCTCTCTCTTTCACTCTCTTTTTCTCTCTTTCTCTCTCTCAACGGGCACGTTGCGCTTTCCATCAAAATTTTCAACTTATCTTTCGCGCTCTCGCGGGACTTCGAAGTTTGAAAACTCCTGTTTATCGCCAAGCCGAAGTCTTCTTCCCTTCTCGAAGTTGACCAAAAAGCAAGCAGCCTTCCTATATCTTAGAGCGTTCCTACTGAAACAACTTGTAACACTTTAACTGCGCGAAACCACCTACTTCCCGTGTTATCGCTCTTTCGCGATCACCTCTCCTCTCATCCAACGACAACGACGATCCTCTCTAGTCCTCACTCATTCCCCTTACGGTCCTTCCCCTATACATAGTCAACCCATACATCGGACCCACACTTGGGATAGTTAAGTTCGTTAATCCGACTACGATTCGAACGACACACATAACGATCGTTGACCATTAAATCCGTCGAATGACTTGCTCTCTTCGTTCTACTTCGTTCGTCTTCTACTTTTTTTCTCTTCTTCTTCTTCTTTTTCTTTTTTTTCTTTTTTATCTTCTCCCTCCCTCCCTCCCTCTCTCTCTCTCTCTCTCTCTCTCTCTCTCTCTCTCTCTCTTCGACGAATTTACGAGAGCGGAAGTTTGAGTTTACGAGGAAGGATTAAAGGTTCGTTAAAACGTTAAACGAGGTTATTTGAGAAAAGAAGAAAGAACGATAAGGAAAAGAAGAAGAGGGGATAATCTAGATTCGAATTCGTTGGCAAGAGCTTTCTTTTTCTTTTTCTTTTTTTTTTTTTTCTTTTATTTACTTATTTTTTCTTCTTTCTTTCTTTCTTTCTTTTCTCTGGTCGAACTTTCCGAATGGGACCATTCGATCGATCGATGAATCTGATGGCCTTGAAAAAGGCCCGAGGCGAGTAGTTGGGAGGTATCCCGAAGGAAAAAAGGAGCGACGAAACGGCATAGCTTGTGAATTCCACCCTTCGAATCGACAACCATCAGCAATGCAAACGAGCACTTTGCGATCCGTCGCGCGATACAAATCGTAACGTGTATCTTTCTTTCTTTCTTTCTCTTTCTCTCTCTCTCTCTCTCTCTCTCTCTCACTCACTCTCCCTTTAAATTCTATTCTCTATCTGTCTCTCTCTTTTTCTCGCCTCGAGCCTCGTTCTTTGGATTGCTTCGATTTCGTTTACTACCCTTGCGATTTTTCTTTCTTTCTTTCTTTCTTTCTTTCTTTCATTCTTTCAGAAGAAGAAGAAGAAGAAGAAGAAGAAGAAGAAGAAGAAAAAGAAGAAGAAGAAAAGAAAAGAAAAGAAAAAGTTAAGAAAGGACGAAGAATAAAAGAGGGTCGAGAACCTAGTCGAGACAAAGAAGGATAAAAAAAAAAAGAGAGAGAATTATCGAAGAAATTCTCGCGAGAGTTTGAAGAGAAAGAAGAGGTAGAAGACAAGTAGAAGAGGGTGGGCATTTTTGAGACGAACGTTCGCGTGACCAGCGTTGGACGATGGGGTGGTTTCGATGTGGGGAACGCGTAAGAGAGGATAGAAAAGGTTAGTAAGAGAAAGAAAAAGAAACACAGAGAAAGAGAGAGAGAGAGAGAGAGATGAAGGGTGACGAAGATAAGCGATAGAAAGGTAAAGAGAAAGAGAGAGAGAAAGAGAGAGAGAGAGAAAGAAGGAAGGCGAAACGAAGGGAGAAAGAGAGTGGAAGGGGTGGGATGGTTGGCTGGTTCTGGGGGCGCAGAGTGCGCACGGGGGAAGGCTCGCGGATCGATTCAGCGGCTCGAGTCGAGTTGAGACTATGCTTGGGGACTATGCTCCGCTATGTGCCTTTCTCTCTATGTATGCGCCACGCTTACACAGATACGTGAACGCACACCCTCAAATAGAAGGGACACCTTAACATACGCGAAAACGTATGTACGTGCGAGAATGAGAGAAAGAGAGAGACAGAGAGAAAGTGAAAAAGATAAAGAACATTTGCTTTCGCAAAACTTTACGGTGTATATCTCGCTATCATTCACCTTTACATATAAGTATATGTAGTGCATCTCTTGATGTGCCCGCGCGCGTACACACGCACACGCACACATACATATCACACACATACATACACATAAAGATAAAGGAAGAGAAAGAGAGATACGACTATTCGAGGCCGCAATG
Source organism: Vespa crabro (assembly GCF_910589235.1). Classification (NCBI taxonomy): domain Eukaryota; kingdom Metazoa; phylum Arthropoda; class Insecta; order Hymenoptera; family Vespidae; genus Vespa; species Vespa crabro. Next base: position 18,971,970 of record NC_060956.1, on the reverse strand, counting down.
AGTTTGTGCGAAAAAGATAGAAAGAAACGAAGAGAATCGTGGAAAAAGGTCTAACCAACCGGGCGTGTTACGTTTAATTGGGTTTTATCGAGTTTCATTGAATGCCAGTTGGTTTCGTTTAACTTTTCGAATCCTGATCTTGTAACGCCCTTCGTCGTGATAACTCACATTTCATCATTTTCGATTTTTTTCCGTTCCAGTATCGTTTTTATAACTAACTTTAGGCCTCTAACGAAATTTCCTCCTCCTTCTACTCCTCCCCCTCCTCCTCCTCTTCCTATTCCTATTCCTCTTTCTCCTCTTTCTGCTTCTCTTTCTTTTCTTATTGTCCTTTATTTGCATTAATCGGGAATTATTTTCGTCGTGGCATGCAATTGAGCATCATTAACATTTTCTAGGTAAGCGATATTGATGTTGCATTTCAAAATTCAATAATACACCTTGCACGTTTCTCGTTTAAATGTATACTTATCGATGTGTCCCCCCGTTCTATTGTTTAATAGCTATCATCATGATCTATGTACGCTATTGAATATTGAACGTGAGAATCCTAGAGCACGAAATTATGCCGTGATGTATAATAATATGCGTTTTATATGAAATAACAATGTTAATTACTCGCGAGTAATAAATTAATTGGGGTACGTCGAGACTAGTCGTAGTGAGGTAGGATGGAAAACGCACCGCAGTAAACGAATCACTTTTCTCTCTCTCTCTCTCTCTCTCTCTCTCTCTCTCTCTCTCTCACTCATTCAGATACACAAATACACAGAAACATATACATGTACCCACACAATCTCATACTTCTTTTACAGTACATGTAGTCGCAAACGTTTCTCCACATATATACATAAACACATATACTTTCTCTTAGCTGAACTACGTTATGAATGCTAGTATATGTTGTTTACGTATTGCTTCATAGGTACGCGCAAACTGCAACGTTTAATTAATTTCAACTTCCTGCGTCGTTAACGTTAAATCGACGCCACTTATTAACCAGCCGTTCGTTCGATCGAGCACATCGACTCCGGCCGTTAGAGCTGCCGTACCACGTTTGCTGAAATACGAGTTATTCGCTATGACGTTTAGAATCGTAGGGAGAGAGAGAGAGAGAGAGAGAGAGAGAGAGAGAGAGAAAGAGAAGGAATGAAAGAGAGAGAAAAGAAGACTCGGAAATTAATTTCCGAATCGATCTCTCGTGCGAAACGTGAACGATTGGCCGGGCGTTCGACGAGCTTCTACCAATTAAGGACGTTGCGCTTGCCTCGTTCGTCCCTAACAATTAGAGTGAATTATATTTAGTAGCAACTATCAAATAACGTTACCCCGTAATTATCTTTCGCTTCTGTCGCGAGAAATTTGGAGACTCTGAAAGCGTACATATGTATATATGTGTGTATAGTGTACACAAACACATTGACACGGCGACCCGTGCGATCTCCTGCACCGACTGACTAAGAGAGATGGATGATACAAATGTATATAGACGTCTCTCTCTCTCTCTCTCTCTCTCTCTCTATTTATCTCTAACTCACTATATCTCTCCTTTTCTCTCTCTCTCTCTCTCTCTCTCTCTCTTATATACATCAGTTTATGTGTACGGTACTGCATTCAATATCTATGTATATATATGTATGTCTATGTGTTTGTTCTGTATAGAAGAAGAGGTCGAGAGAGTAAACTAGAGATAGATATATATATATATATATATATATATATATATATAGAGAGAGAGAGAGAGAGAGAGAGAGAAGGAGAGACGATCTCTCGCCTCCGTAAGCGCTTCTGTCAACCGTACATCGGCTGCATTTGCAGTTGCAGCCGCATTGCTCGCGCGCTGCAGCGTCCCTCATGGCCGGAGTTGCAGGCCACGGTGCGACTGTGTGTTCGTGGTGCATGCCGTTTGTCACCATTCAAGACGATGATGCCGAATGCCGTGCGAGTCTCACCGCACCAGCTCGATACAACCCTACGGTTGCTGTTGAGAAAAGAGAGACAGAGACAGAGACAGAGACAGAGACAGAGACAGAGGCAGAGACAGAGGCAGAGAGAGAGAGAGAGAGAGAGAGAGAGAGAGAGAGAGAGAGAGAGAGAGAGGGAGAGAAATTGGAAGAGGGGTGGTAGATTCTCAACTGGGATCTTGAAAGGTGACAAGAGACATAGAGAAGCTGTCGTACTTCTTCTCTTAATTCTTAGTTCAATTTCATCGATTAACTTACATATTCTCTTAATGGAATCTTATATGATTGAATTATTAAACTTATCAATGATTTTATATTCCACGTATTATTTGAAATCTTTTTTTCGTTTCAAATTGTTATTATTATTCTTGTTATCTTTTTTCTTCTTTTTTCTTTTTTTATCTTTTTCAATTCAATTCTTCACATGTCATGAACGACAATGCGTATTAAGCAACATAAATGCTTTCATTCACCATATGCTTATGAAATTTCAAACGATTAAACAATTACTATCTCTATCTATTTTCGTTAGATCATTCAATTCATCTCAAATGTCGATCATTAAGAAAATATTAAAATCGTATTTTAAAATAAGACAAGAATGAGATATCAATTGGGATAATTAATAAGATATGATTGAAAAATCGTTCAGGAATGACGTAAGAATCAGTTATCGATGGCCAATTTCTTTTTTCTTCATTAGTTTTAAGATAAATTTAAAATCGTCATGGAAAATTCATAAGTTTGCCGGGCGAAATTTTTTGTTCAATGCCGAAACGATTGGGATATTTTTTTAATTACCGAGACAATAAATCTTTCGGCTAATCGATCGACGGCGAGCTCTTTAACGATTCTTTCTTGGGTGTCGCTTCTTCGAAGACGATGAAAAAATTAATTTCAGATGAAAATTAGCGATAGTCCGAGAAAAATTGGGAAGTTCAAAGTTCGAAAGAAGGCGAATTTGTCTTATTCTTTCGAAACGAAGTTATCCCAACTTGTAATTCGCGTATACGTAGGAGGTGATAAAAGGGGTGGATTGAAAAGAGAGAGAGAGAGAAACAGAGACACAGAGAAAGAGAGAGAAAGAAAGAGAGAGAGAGAGAGAGAGAGAGAGAGAGAGAGAGAGAGAGAGAGAGTGATATCAATTCGCGAATTCAGCCAAGTTCACAAATTAACCCAACTTAGTTCCGAACCCATAGATTACATTATAAAGTTCGCAACGTTCTGCATACTATTTCTTAGTTCTCTTTGAAATTAATTTCATATTAGGAAGTGTTATATATCAAAGGAAATGAAATACGACATCAATTCGCACACGTCTAAATTAATACATAGTGATATGTATATATATACATAAATAAAGATAGAAACACGTACATGTATTTTTTGTTAATAAGTAAGATATTAATAATAATTTATGATATATAATTTTTAATAAAATCGAACAATTAATTGTTTTATTTCGAAAAGGTTAGGAAGAAAAAATTATTATTTTTATTATTATCAAAGAATCTAACGATCGATTTCTTGGTAAGACAGGTAGACGATGAAATGCGAAAGTACGATGCGGTGGTCGATCCTATCGAGAAAGGGAAAAAAATTCAATATCTCGACGAGACAAAAAGGGGAAAGGGTGGTGGTTGTTACGTTGGAGAGGTTAATTTCCATAACGTTCGCAGAGCCGGCAGGTTGGCAACTGACCAATGTTGACCGCTTGAAAAAAGGAATCGATATGCTTGATACAGTTTGAGCGAGCAAACAAAATTGTCCAGAGGGACGAGCTCGTTAGGATTCTCGAATAATTTACTTTAAAAAAAGAAATGAAACAGAGGGAGATAAAGAATGAGGAAGAGTTAGAAGAGAGGAAGAAAAAGAGAGAGAGAGAGAGAGAGAGAGAGAGAGAGAGAGAGAGAGAGAGAGAGAAAAGAAATGGTAGCAGCTGGGGTTTTGTCCCGCGGACATACTTGAAAGAGTGGCCGAGACAAAGGATATCGGTGATCCAATAGAGTCCTTCTGCTCACCAATCTGTACGATGTAACTGCATTGTGTCTCGTGAAATCAACAAGATTATCCTTTGACGGAACCGAGCCATCTGTGCGGCGATGGTCGAGTATACAACAAAGTCCGACTATATATAGTATCTTATGCCGATATCAAGGAGCTTTCGGGCAAGATACTACGGATTTATCGTCGCGAGCGAACGTGATAGGATGAACATTAGCAAGATTACACGCGAGACCCATCGGAATAACGTCGCTGACAAAGTAGCACCTGCCCATCCCTTATTAACTGTTCTCGATGAGCTGATAAATGTCTTGGTGATTGATATTTATGTGTGTGTGTGTGTGTGTGTGTGTGTGTGTGTGTATGTATATATATGTGGTATATAAACATAGAAAACAAAACGATCGTCAAACGATCGGTTCCGATTTATTATACATTTATGTCGCGTAAAAGTATTGTTGTAAAATATAACGAAAGAAACGTTGATCCTCATACATGTATTTTTGTATGTGTACGTTGGCCCATTAAATTTCTTAGAAAGAGAAAAGATTCACCAACCGACCTATATAATTTCTCGGAAAACAACTGTTACGGCGTCTTGCAGTCGTAAAATAACTTTTTTTATTCTGGTTACATTGCACGTTCCAAGTACCTGCATAAAATCTCTAGAAGAGAATTCTGGATATAAGTTCAAGGAGGTCATTGACAGTGACATTCATTTTTTATGATATAATAACTTATTACGTTAGATATTTTGAGAAATTAGAAAGGAAAAAGGAAGAAAAAGAAAAAGTAACGTAATAGCGTATTACGAGATCTGATTATCGTTTGTAGGTAATACGAGATAAAGAGAAAAAAGAAGAAGAAGAAGAAGAAGAAGAAGAATCGTGAAATATATAATAGTGTTAATAAATGAAAATATTCAAATAATCTATTTCAAAGTTGATCCTTTCGTCGAAGTTGATGTTGAAACTTCAAGAGAAATACTTGAAGAAACGATGTTGAAGTTCTTTTATGCTCTCTTCTTGTTTGTCTCTTTTAAGAGATGTCTCTTCGGAATGAATGATCTTAAAAGTTAGAGTTAAGAACAGTCCTCTACTATATGTGTTTCAAGTAAGAGAATAAAAGATGATCTGCCGTTAAATTTTCACGTATTACGAACGCTCGTCTCTCGAAAATAAATGAGAATTATTAACGAGTGTATAGCGAAGATTGTACGTTCGTTACTCGCTCGTAATCTCGTCTATTCGACATTTCAAGCTTTATACGAGAGAAAGAGAGAGAGAGAGAGAGAGAGAGAGGGAGAGAGAGTTACTGACCCACCAAAGGGATGGAACCCTACAATTGGGACAAATGGTAGGTTTACGGTAACACTTTCGTGTGCTAAATTACAATTCCAGTTTCCAGTTTCCAGTAACCACTAGAGAAGTCTTCTATGATCCGTATAAAGTTAACGTATAATGTAAGAATCTCAAAATTACATATCTTCGATGTTATCCAATGACAAGATTTAAAACAAGTATAAGATAAATCTTTATTTTTATTTTTTCATGAATAATCTCATTCTCTGTCTAAAAACAAATTTTCTAATCCAATTATATTTGTACAAAATTTTATTCGATAGAAATTTACTCGTTCAATTGCTTTCTCTATCTTCATCTCTCTCTCTCTCTCTCTCTCTCTCTCTCTCTCTCTCCTTCTCTAATGTCTAGTAGTAACTCACTTCATATCGGTAATCACATTTAAATCTAGTCTCACTGTCCTCTAGGAGAATCTCACTGTTGGAGATAAGTATACATCTGTCGCTGTGTAACAGCCTCGATAGGAAGGGCCCTAGAACACGTCCGTCATATGTAATAACGCGAGATAACGAAAGATAACGTAAGGTTTATAGCGGCACGTTTCTCCGAGCTGTCTCTGAGATGCAGTATAATCGCAAGTAGGTAAGCCTTACTATACCATCATTAGTTTTCGTACGTTATCAACGATGATGAACGATGAAAAGAAATATAACAAAAAGAAATTTAATGATATTTCTTATCTATTACGAAGAATTATTACCTGCTTCAGTATGCACCGATTTTGCAATCCGGTGTGATTCGTACGACGTAACTTGACCGTCTTCTCTTCTTCGTCCTTGCGTACTCGTTCAACGTAGCACACTACACTGAAATCAGAATAAGAAGAGAGACTATGAAGATTACGAGTGCAATGTCGTAACGGGAAAGAGCAGTAAAATGTGTAATTATAAGTGAAGGGGCTCGTGGTACACGATGCACCTAAAACATTCCTCCCTCCTCCTTATTCTCTACCTTCTCTCGAGTACTTTAGATATAAAGGCAATTTCACTGTCAACGGGGAACTTGTATTATGCGCGTTATATCGTTCACCAGTACTATGTTCTTCTATTCGTTGTCGACGTAAGCGGTGATGTAAGTTAATATAGTCGACGATTCTCTATGTTGATGCTGTATAGGGATCTAGGTGGGTTGCCATTGAACGTTCTAACGAGTTACGAGCGTACCGATGAATAAGATCCATTGAGAAGGATACAAAAAGCGAATGCAAGTGGGAACGACGTAGTCGCTCACTTAAATTTTTCTAAGCCAATCTTTAAAACGACGAAGCATTCCCTACAATATATATATATATACATATACACACATACGTTTATCTTTTTTCCGTTTGTTAATGACGTTATTTATTATCGAAATAACGAACGATTAAAAAAAGAAAAAAAAAAGGAGGAAGAAAAAATAATGCCCCTCCCGTTTCGTTTTATCCGACGTCGTTGATATGAAATATAAATTTGTTGACATTTTGCAGGTGAGAAATGTTGGAAAACGTGGATGACCTATTTATCGGAAAAATGGCCTGTTTCGTTGGCGCTTAAAAGATAATAAAACAGAATGGACAATGGCCAGTGGTATCACACCGTTTACGAACGAACGCGAGCGAACCACGCGATTAAACTCAAACGCACCGTATAAACACACGCGACGCGGCCAATCGTATTCGTACGGCAGCGGTATACACTGAAGTTATTACAGGAAGCAAGAATGATCGTCCCATCCTGTCTATATAACTATCCTCTAGGCACGGATAGTTAACCGTATAGCGGGCTCGTTTTAGTTCCGACTGTTAGACATGCTTTTTGAATTAATACTTTATTATTTTTATTCTGTATTCTTTTTTTTCTTTTTTTTTTTCTTTTTCTTTTATACGACAAACTTTATGAATTATATGAAGTATTGAATTACCATTGTGACGTAATTATTATTTATCATTATGTATATATAAATTAATTTCGTCGATTGTTTTGATTGAAAAATGACAAAAAAAAAAAAAAAGAAAAGAAAAAAGAGGAAAAGAAAAAAGAAGAAAAAAAAAAAACATCGGGCGCATCTTGCTCGTTCGAGGTTTGTCTTCGATCTAGCAATAAAAAAAAAAAAAAAAAAGGAAAAGCGAAGGGGAAAAAAAAACACATTGAAATGGAATTAAAAAAAAAAAAAAAATCTACACAAGTCTATGGTTTCGTTAACGTTCATACCAAACGAGCTCTCATCGTTGGGTTTACGCTTGGCTCGCCTACAATTTGCCGCTCTTTAGCCTGATCCACTGTATAGAGATGGCAAGATAACGACACCTGCGCTCGCTATTCGCTGGCACATCGCCAAAGCGAATTGTTATGGCGCGCCGGCAAAAGCTATGCTTTCGAGCACGCTACGAGTTTCCAGCCGCGTGATCGAGTTGTCGTCAATTTGCCGACAAATTTCGCTTCTGCTTTCTCTACGTAGAATATACATACACATACACAAATATGTATATGTATATATATATATATGCATATATATATATATATATATATATATATATATACGTGCATACGTGCATAGTATACGTAAATATGTTAACAAGTATTATATCTACTAATGCCGGATATCCTAAAAGAATATACAAACATTTTCCAAATAAATTTCAAAATTAATTCTAAATACAATATACATCAGTCTAACTTTGACTTCAATTCATTTTCTCTTTCGTTCATTATGACATCGACTTTTCAAGCTGTTCCAAATTGAATAACCGTGAGAAAACGGCTTGCAATCGGTATAATAGGATTATCAACGGCGGGTCTTCGAAATGTTATTCGGCTCGATTAGTTCCGGATTAGGGCTTATAATCCTACGACGTCTCGAATGGCCTAACGAAAGGGAAGACCAACTCTGATAGTGTACCTCGTAGGTGAATCAAGACGTACATGTATGTATTATGTATCAGTAAGTTGTAAGATGAGATTATATATAGAAGATCCTTTGTATAGAGAGAGAGAGAGAGAGAGAGATAACTAATTTATTTGTGCAAATCAACGTCTCAGAATGAAAACTTAATATTAATTAAATTTAAAACGATATCTTTATTTCTTTGTTCGAACAATAAAAAGAAAAGAAAAGAAAAGAAAAGAAATATATATGTTTAACGATTAGAATCTAATCATAAAGAAATTAGGAGCGATACCGATTAATCCGATTCACTTTTCTAACAATGTACATATCAAAGGCGTGTCCCATGGGAGACACGTTTAATGTGACCCTTAGAGGCTCGTTACCAGTACAGTACCGACAGAATCGGTATCGGGAGCCCCCACCTTGGATTCCCCTACCACATTTAGCCATTGTACCGACTGTAATGCACATTCCCTTTCCCCCGTTGCATTCGCTAAGAGATAAGGATAGTAGATGGGACATGGAGACAGAAACGCACGCCTAATCGCACATAGGAACAATGGACTCGCATAGTCATCACAGTGTGCTACTATTGCAGAAATTGCTATGGCAAGCAGGGCCGATTGAAGATCCGATAACGATTCGGGGATGTGCGGAGATGGTGAATGAGGGTGAACGAGCTATTCCTTCCTGATGTCTCAAGCATCGACGCGCGCTAATTAGGCGACTAGATGGTGCTTCAGGACGAAAAGCGGCATTAACGAGTCTCATCGATCTTCCACTAGCGATATTCACTTTCTCTTTCTCTCTCTCTCTCTCTGTCTCTCTCTTTCTCTCTCTCTCTTATCATTCAAGAGATTTTGACTGAAACCCACTTCGATATTCGACTTCCGATAATCAGAATGGCTTATATAAAAAAAAAAAAGGATCAAAAGAAAATATCGTTCATGATTGAATCCAATTGGAAAATGAAGAATAAAATAACGAAAATGAAATCTGTAAGTCGTCTCTATCGTAATCCGTTCAGCTGGTCTATCGGAAAAGCAAACGGGACTGATTAAATTAAAGACGAAGTATTGTCAAAAATATCGATATGCTTTTTTTCTTCTTCTTTCTTTTTTGTTTTTTTTTCTTTTTTGTTTTTTTTTTTTCCTTTTAATATCTCGTAATCGATCCATTCATCTTTTTCCCTATTAATTCTATTACACGTATAAGTGTATAATCATTTTCAACGTTAATTTCATTATTTTCACGACAATTTTGGATCGTCAAGTAGAAACCATACACTTTACTCCGAATCTCTTCTGGGGCAAGTTAGCCTTTTAGAAAGGGCAAACGACACCCCTGTTGGTAGTAATAATAATTGTCGCACGGCGAAAGGGGTGGCCGGCTTGCTCGACTGTTTGGATATCCAGCTTGCCGTTATTAATGGGGAACGAAACAATTTCGTAACGCAACCCGGCTTATTATAATCCTCGCTTTATATATATCTTCGCGCTATTTCATCCCCTTTGCCTCTCCTACGATAAGCACGCACCCATTCGCATTGTATCTCTCTTTACCTCTCTCTCTCTCTCTCTCTCTCTCTCTCTCTCTCTCTCTCTCTCTCTCTCTCTCTCTCTCTGTATCTGTCTTTCATCCAGCTTCTCCTTTGTTTCTCTCTCTCTCACTCTTTCTCTTTCTCTCCCTCTTTCTCTCTCTCTCTCTCTCTCTCTCTTTCTATGCTGTCCCTTCTGTTTTATACGTCATGGATATAACTACTTGTACGATAACATTCACCCTTTAATACTATGGATTATTATAGTTTGCTTGTCTTGCAAATCGAAGGGTCATCTTCCTGGGAAAGCAGCAAATTCTCCCTTTGTTTTTCTTTTCGTTTTTTCTGTTTTTTCTTTTTTTTTTCTTTTTTCTTTCACTATAATACCATACTTTCTATACATATCTATGACCATCGTATGCCTTCTCTTTTTATTTTTTTTTTTTTTTCGTTTTCTTTTCTTTTCCTTTTTTCTTTTCCCGTAGAAAGAAAATTTCTTTTCGAATCGTTAATAACGAAATGAAAATATTTTTCTTAATGGAATGAAAATAAATATGTGAAAGATATTACCTGAATTTTAAAACGGGAATGGTTTCAAGCTAGATTCGTTCAACTGCAAACGTATAAATGCACTCTTTCGCGCACGATGATTTTCATTTATCGTATTCGAACAAGAAGAGAGGAAAGCTCTTGGTTCTTGCAACTTCGTTTGGTGTACAGAAGCGAGGGATGGAAAGGGAATCATTAATTATAGATATTAAAGGTTGCCGCGGGCGGATGTTTCCCATCTCTGTTTCTCTCTCTCTCTCTCTCTCTCTCTCTCTCTCTCTCTCTCTCTCTCTCTAACATACACACTATCCTCACAGAAAATTAGTCCGGTCCAAATGACAGAGATTCTTTTCCAAGTCAGCGAACTGATAAATGTATGGCTTCCTACTGCAGAAAGTGCGCTCAAAAATGTATTCATCCCATTAATTTAATTAACTCTCGGTCTAACCTCACATCGATTTAAATTTTCAAACGGAAAAGAAGCGGAAATCGTCGATTCGTCGATAGTGCACGTACAATCATATGCAATCTGCTTTCGTTATTTACGTTGTAAATCTCTCGATTATATTTCGATTTAATCGACATTTTATTCCTTTTCGATAACATTGAACATTCGTTTGGATTAATCAATGAAACCATTCAAAGAATATTAATACTTATTTCATCCTCGATCTTGATTTTATTCGATAGAGTTATTCGATAGGACAATTAGACTTCGACGATCGTTCGTCAGTTGCATTTTTTATTGAATATCAACTCGAATATGTTTGTTTAATTAAATACAAAGAGAAATAATCGTTATACGTAATATGTTAATTTGTTTCTTTTATATTTTCTTTCATAACGCGAGATACCATAAGGTAGAGAGAATGTTATTGGATTAACTAGCAAAGATGTCCATCGTTAGTTTAAGGAAGCTTCTGAACCATATAATCGATATCTTCGCCAAACTTCCTTCAGACTGTTTACAAAGTAGACACAAAGGTCAGATTAGAATTGGAAAGTAGAACGGTTTGGAGAGAGTAGGAAGCCGATAGAAGGGAAGCTGAGGCGCCGGTTAACTGAATCCGCGAAGAACTTGCTACAAGATTCGAAGTCAGTTGAGGCTGGTGAGGAACTCGGAAGATGCAGACTCCACGATTCCATTTAACCTAATATATATCTACAGTCTTTTTTAGAGTAAATTCGTTATTATTTGAAAGGGGATCTTTTAAAAGATCTTTTTAAAAGATCCATCTTTATTTTCGAAGATACGCTATTACAGAAATAGATCTTAAAACGTTTCGAAAACGTTTTTAATTCGAATTTTTAAAGATCCTCAATTTGGAATATCAGTTGATAAAACAATAAACGTGATTAACGAAAATAATAAAGTTGGTATGATGAAAAATAGGAGAGAATAAAAGAAGATGGAAGCTGTGGTCTTCCAAAGTCTTTTCGCGGCCTGAAAGCGAGAAAGTCACCATCGTAGATCGGACCTTGGCTTAGCCAGGGTGTTCCATCGAGCAGGTATAGAGGATTTACCAGGGCCGAGTTGGGAGCTACCACCGGCAGAAGCTGCTCCGGCTTTTGGAGGGCGATTATACGGAAGGCCACAAGGGAGACGAGAAGGGGTAGACCGATCTAAAGCTGTACATTTTCTCTGTCTCTCTTGAACATCCAAACCGATCCCGAACACCCTGGTTCCAACATCGAATCCCACGGGATAAAACCGAGTCTCTGCTGCGGCTACTACCCTCTCCCCATCTCTCTTTCTCTCTCTCTCCCTCATCTCCTTCTTCTTCTCTTTCTCTATCTTACACTTAGCCTCTCCTTTTCGAGCAGCCGGTACACGTACGTGCGGCCAGCGGCAAGTGGTTACTCCCGCTTGCGGAAGGAACAGCAGACCCGGTGGCGTCGACCTTTGTACCGAAGAGGCAACACATCCAAGTAACAGTAGCGGCACACCTTCGCAAGTCCTTTCGCGCGTAACGCTAGACACCCTTAACATCTACGAACAAACGCCCGGGGCTCGCTGCTTCCTGAATACTTTATTTGCTCGCCACCGTCGTCTCCTTCCAACCACTCCTTCTATTTCTTCTTCTACTTTCGTCTTACCACCTTCTGATCTTCCTTTCTACACTTTCTTGTCTCTCTCTCTCTCTCTCTCTCTCTCTCTCTCTCTTCCCTTCTTTCTCTTTGTCTTTTCCTATCTCTTTGTCTATTTCTTTTTCTAGACCAAGACTTTTCTCCCTTTGATGCCTCCTTTTTTTTTCCCTTTTCCTTCTACTTTTTCTCATTTCATCCAATACCGTGCTTTTCTCGTTACACTCGTACGTACAGATCTCACCTGTTGTCCTTCTTCCTTCTTTCGTTCTTTCTAACAGACACTACGTCTCACTTCATTCCTTAAACATGGAGATGTCGTTGCACCATTCGATGACATCGTACTTTTCCTTCTGATCCACAGGTATACTAAATGTTCGCGCTTCGTTTCTACACTTTCTTTGATAGAAATACTAGAGAAAGAAATACAGTTCCCTTTTATTCCGTTCTTCTCTCTTACTCTATTACTATCCGTTTTTCTTTCTTTATCTCTTTCTTTCGACGACTTCTACGAACCCTAAAAGCTCAATGTTTCATTCTTCTTCTATCCAAGATATAAAACCCGGGCAACCTTCTTCGATGTTTCTACCCCTACCCCTCCTTTAATCGTACGAATTTATCTCCGTTAGGACGTACCCGGAAGAATTCTATATCGTTTCTTTCCATCCATCCTTCGCACCTACGATCGTGAACATCGGCGAATCTTTCCGAATGTTTCCTACCTAGCCGTAAATAACACACGCAGTGCGCGTGTTCCTTTTCTCGCAAAATGTCGAGCTAACGATCCCGACCGTACTACCCTCTATTCCCTTTCTTCTCGTTTCTCCTTTCCTCACCCCATCTCATCTCCTTTCTCTCTCTCTCTCTCTCTCTCTCTCTCTCTCTCTCTCTCTCTCTTTGCTTCTCCCGTCACTTTGCTTTTCTTCGTATAACTTCGTCGTCGTTGACGTGCACGATCGTTCGTTTACTATTCTCGCGATAATCTTCCTAGTTTTACGAGCGAACGGCCAGCTCGATTCGCTTTAATTATTCGCGAGATAGATCGAGCCATCGCGAAAAGGATTGCAGCTCATTCTCATTTTCTCTTTCTCTCTCTCTCTCACTCTC
>NC_060956.1:18915998-18953498 GCF_910589235.1 Vespa crabro | reverse complement strand
AACGCACAAAAAAGAGAGAGAGAGAGAGAGAGAGAGAGAGAGAGGGAGGGAGGGAGAAAGGAGAAGGAAAGTAAAAAAAAAAAAATAAAAAAAAATCCACACATACTATAACAGAGAATCGATCGAGGCAATCATATTCGACGAACAAACATCTCGATGCGGTTGACCGTTTAATTACTTTTTCACGGTTTTTTACATTCTAGCAAAAAATTACTCGTGGCCATTCGTCATCGTTTCGAAAACGTATTCGGTTAGGTGTGGCCGTTTCCGCAACTGTATGAACAATTTTCCGCGATACCAACGGATTACGTTTTCACGATTCGTCCTTTCACAGAAACTCCCGAGCTTTTCTATAAACCTGCGGTTATCGAACGCTTCTTCCAAAAAGGTTTCGATTCGTAGCGTAAAGTTAACGTTAAAAAAGGAAAGATACAGAGACTGAAAAAGAGAGCAATAATCCTTTTATCGATGGCTATAAACGAGTCAAAGGAATATATATATATATACATATATATATATATATATATATATATATATATATATATATATATATATATATATATCTGTGAAATGTACAATAGTGAAGAATAACTGCATTCACATGTGTCTTCTAGTTATGAATACTTTCGAAAAAGAATCGTTCTATTTCTATGGATATATCTATAGATCAAACATTTATAAAAGAAAAGACTTGCATATTTCTATCATTGATGAATAGCATTAAAAAAGTCATTAAGAGAGAATTTCGAAATGATTATTTTTTCTAACGTTATATTTTTATCTATCGGAATACTCTAAAATTTTTTCCCAAAGTATTTTCACGTATCCATATCCATAAAAAAAGCACAATATTTGAGTGTTCCTATTTAAATGCTCTATCCTCTATTCGTATATATATATATATATATATATATATATATATATATATATATATACGTGTATATAACTATGATCATTTCGTAAACGTAATACACACAGATACATTCACACTCATAGCTTTTAAGAATATTAATATCGACGTCTATCGAAAATCGCTACGTATCTACCTCTTTTCGTACGAACCAATACAATATACCTGATACCATCTATAATATAGAAGAGATATCTATCGTACATCATTTCCCACATTTCCTACGCTAAAATCAAACGGTGGAAATCAAGTTACGCCGAAACGAAGTTCCCTCGCTACCCTCTTTTCCGATAGGATCGCGGCAAGTGATCGAGGCTGATCGACGTTTCCTATAACCGCTGTGGGAAAAGCAGATATCCAATAAAAGACAGCGTTCATCATGTTTAGTCATCTCGACAGTGAATGAGAAGCAAAAAGAGAGAGAGAGAGAGAGAGAGAGAGAGAGAGAGAGAGAGAAGAATACATAAAGAGGAAGAAAAAAGCCAAAAAGTGTTGACTATTTAGAGAATATTATTGAAAGACATTGATCTCTAGCCTGTTATTTCGCGTTTAATACAAATTTCACACCAAGTTATTCATAGTAATGATTTTTTGACGAGAGAAAATGAAAATTTTTCAGAAAGAGAAAAAATTCAATTATCGATTTTTTTCTAAAGACAATTAAGCTAATGAAGAGTTCATCGGAATTTTGGGTTAAATTATCAGGTAAGAAAATCCTCGAAAAGAGCTTTGGCCGAATTTCAGAAATCAAGGATCGATATATATATATATATATATATATATATATCCGTATAACTCTCTATCATAATATATTTCCTTTTTCGATAAAGCCAGGCGAGAAAATGGGATATGCCGAGGACGGATTTTTGGCCCGCTTGACCCCGTATTTTTGGCAAAATTGCTATTCCCACCGGTGTACGCGTATTTCACTCTCGCGATCATCCTTACTTTCCGTATAATAAAATACATCTTTCGCGCTCTCTCTTTCTCTCTCTCTCTCTCTCTCTTTCTCTTTCTCTCTTTTATCTCTCTCATACTTCTTCCCTTTGCGATATGCGAAAAGATAGAAGTCGTTCGACTATCATCGAGTCCTGTTGGCACGATAAAAAAGATATATTCTATGGAATACGTTACACCTTAGAAGAATCGAATGTCAGGAGTTCCGAAAGAACAAGTAAGAGAGAGAGAGAGAGAGAGAGAGAGAGAGAGAGAGAGAGAGAGGGAGAGAGAGATAGATAGATAGAGAGGATTATCTTTGGTGAAAATTAAAAATCGCCAGTGGAAGGTTGAGAAGACGGATCGGCAAAGGGTTGAAAAGAGAAAAGGAAGAAGAAAGAGAAGAGGGTGCTGAATGTGTGTCGGCTAGGATGGATGTTGGCAAAAGGGTAGAAGACTCAAGAAGGTAGGGTCAATGAAAGAGTGTAGTAAGTGGGTGGAGGGAAAACGCGGGATACGATATGAGTGGAATGCTTTACGACCTCATTTTTCAGAAGATCACCTTCTGTACCTTCCTCCACCATTCGATCGGTTTTCCTCTCTGTCTATGTCCCTCTCTCTCTTTTTCTCGAAGAAGCAACTTTGACTGCTTTTATTCTCTCAATTCCTTACTTCCTCTAGTTCACCCCTCTGTACCAAGCAATTCCTTCCATCGTACATACTAGCCGTGCATACTCGCGTCCTTCTATGTATTTGCATACTGTAGGATCGTTCGCTTGATTTCACGAAGGCTCTTCGATCTTCGAACTGAAATTTAAAGGCTTCCCACACTACCGCGTGAGCTTTTCCACGCGAGCTTAAAAGCATCATATTTTACGTCTAGCATTCTCGCCGAGACTCCTTCTCTCTCTCTCTCTCTCTCTCTCTCTCTCTCTCTCTCTCTCTCTTTATCTCTCTTTTTATCTCTCTCTCTCTCTTTTTCTCATTCTATACCGTTAGTTCCCTCTCTTTCTCTATTCCACCCACTCTGTCTCCTTTGTTACTCAAGAGGACGGCCAAACAGCTTGGAAGATTTGCTGGACTCTCTCCCTCTGTCTTCTTCATCTTCGTCTTCTTCTTCTTCTACTATTTTACTTCCTCCTTCCCTAACCCCCGCCATTACTTTCATCTTTCTCACGCCCTCATTCCCATCCTTTTTTGTAGATCCTATTCATCGTGCGTAGACTACTATAGTCGTAGATATGCACACGTAAATACATAGATACAGTTGAATCTTTAGATACTTCAGTACTTGTAAGGGGTAATAGTTTATCGAAGTAATTACTTCACGTCCATTTTCTTTTCTTTTCTTTTCTTTTCATTTTTTCCCTTTTCTTTTCTTTTCATTTCTTCTCTTTTCTTTTCTTTTCTTTTCTTTTCGATGGTAGATCTAGCTAGAACAAAGCAGTAAGGAGGAGTCCCTAACTTAAGGACGTTTTTATTATCGTCCTAACTCTGCCAAGAAGTTAGGATTTATCGAAATCCTTTTCAGTACTATATTCTGTCTTTCATTCTCTCTCTCTCTCTTTCTCTCTCTCTCTCTCTCTCTTTTTCCCTATGTTTATGTCTATCTTTCTATTTCTCTTTCTCTCTCTCTCTCTCTCTCTCTCTCTCTCTTTCGTTTCTCTTCTCATCCCACATATTTTCTATCTTTTTCTTTTTACAGGCCGAAAATGTGTGGAAAATGCTTTATGCCCTTTGCCGACGACCTTTATCAGAATTGCTAATGGTGCATGGTTAACCTCGACCTACTACAAGAACGAAGATACAAGGTAGAAAAGAAAAAGAAAGAAAAAAAAAAAAGAAGGAAAAAGAAAAAGAAAATGGGAAAAGATGTACGTACGAGAAACGCGAGTTCGTCCGACCATAAACGCACGTCTACTACTGCAAGCTAGACCGTCGAGAATCGTACAAGATTTATCGATACGCCATATTGGCTCCTTTTCACTTACGCTTGCAAGCATGATACCTAACCCGAGCTTGCATAATTTAAAGGCTCCCTATATATATATATATAGACATATGTGTATATATATGTATGTATGAAGGAAAGGTACGAATGAAATATAGTGGAACGTTTCGGAACGCACCGTACCAATACGATTTCTCGATTGGGAGATGTTGCTTCTTGGTAAAGCTCGAATGTATCGAAAAACGATGTGTGTCGATGAAAAGTGATGACTGACTTAAACGTGTTCACTGACATAGAAGGTAACCATCAATCTATATATACATATATATATATATATTTTTTTTTTTCTTTTTTCTTTTCATTTTATTTCATATATTTCAATTTTTTAATTATTTACAATACCTTCGTATAACGAAGCAAAAGTTAAATCTAATAGGAGGAAACGTAAAAGTCTCAATAGTTTTTTTCTTTTATGAAAAATTGTGAAAGACCCTAGACGAATGTATTGATTTATGCGAAATTGGCTCGACAGTCGACGCGTTAAAAAGCATGCGAGCCGAACGAGAGAAAGAGATAGATAGATAGACAGAGAGAGAGAGAGAGAGAGAGAGAGAGAGAGAGAGAAAGAGAAAGAAAGAGAGAGAGGACGGTCTGAGATATAAGAAATAATAAACGAGACCATTAAGCCTGTGAACTTTCCTCGTCCACGAGGGTAGAAGAAAACGAGGCGAAAGAACAAAAGCTTGCTCTCCCTGAGCTTGCACTCTTTACATCCCATACTCTTTATATTTTCATACTACACTTTCTCTCCCTTCTTCTCTCTCTCTCTTTCTCTCTTTCCCTTTTTCCCTTTCTCATTTGAATCTGCCCTGAAAGTTGGCGTTGTCTGTTTCTCTCTTTCTCTCTCTCTCTCTCTCTCTCTCTCTCTCTCTCTCTTTTTCTTTCTGTCTTTCTCCCTCTCTTTTTCTCTCTGTCTGTCTTTCTCTATCTATTCCTTTCTCTCCTTCTTGTCATCAGCTTTAAACGTATAAACAATATGTCGTTACGTGAAGTCCCATTCGTAAAAAGTAAACCTTAAAAGAAAAAAAGAAAGAGGAGAAAAAAAAATCACGTTAGTAGTAGGAAGGAAGAGGTCGAGATGTTTTCAAACGTTGCCTCTTTCATTCTTTCGAAAAAGAAAAACGTGAAGCCGGCAGTAGTACGTACTTACAATAGTCAGACACTTCAAAGTACCTAACGAGAATAGAAATACTTCGACATAAACGAATCGACCTAAACGAAAATTTCAAGTTTCCTGACAGAAAGTTTAGAGCCAGTTTCTTCTTGATGTGACAATAGAACTTCAGTCGAATTCTGAATATTTATATAGACTATCGACACCCTTTAAATAAGTAACTGTGTATCAAAGATACACTGTTACTTATGATTCACCGAGTGTAGAATTCTGAGAATTTATATAGGTCACTGATATCCTCACACAACACCTGTTAAAAGCACCATGTCATTCTATCGAATTCTAAGAATGTTTGTAAAGTAGAGATATGGCAACTTTTACATACTTATTTATTGTCAATTCACAAAGTACAATTCCAAGAATTTATGTGGGTCAACGATGTTCTCTTACTTGACACCTATTTAAATCTACATCTGACTGTCGAAATGATTTGCCGAGAATAATTTTAAAAATTTATCTAGGTCAGATATACTTTCATATTTTTAAATTTACATTGTTATGGTATAGAAAATACGATAAGAATCGATTAAACAATTTGGCCGGATGTGTATTAAATTTCTTTGAACTTCTTATATATCGTACATGTTTAAAGGTATATTTGCATATTTTCTTTCTTTTTTTTCGCTGTCAAAAAAAAAAAAAAATAAAGGAAAAAAAAATAATACAAATAAAAGCAAAATGAAAGGAGCGATCTCGTGACAACGAAAATTCTATAAAAGTCTGACGTGACACTTTTTGCCCGGTAAGCAGATCGGTGGACGAGAAAATTGGTCCAATATTCCGATCAGAAGTTTCCACGTCTCGGCAACGAAGCTCCTCATCGTTCGGGCTTTGAATTTTGTAGAAAACTGCGAATTCGTTCGTCCGAAAAATGATTTCCCGTTTAACTAGATACGTAGGTAGGTATATTAATTTCCCGTAAGTAGATTGCGATGACATCGATATCATCGTTGTTGTCGTTATAGCAGACAATTTTATTTATACCATGCATTATGTTAAACCACTTAGTTTTAATTAATAATAGAGAGAGAGAGAGAGAGAGAGAGAGAGAGGGAAAGAGAGGAAAGGGAGGGGAAATTGCATAGTCTCGACAATGGAAAATTTGTAGAAAATTTTTCAAAAAATCATCCGAACTTTTGACAATGCGAGAAAAATCGTACAGGTAGGATATAAATTCAATAGAAACCATTGTCCGATAAACGTGAACGTTGAAAAAAAAAAAAAGAAAAAAAGAAAAAAAAAAAGAAAAAACAGATCGAACATATCGCCCGTAACATTCGCGTATGCCTTCGAAACTTGTGATTCGAAAGCTTTCACAACGTGACTCGACAATTTTTCCGATATATTTTAACGAATGATTTGCACCCCTTGAAACTCGTCTTTGCTCATTCACTCTCTCCTTTCGTCACTCTTTTCCACCTTTCGCGTATTTCCATCCTTCAAGTGTCAACAATTTATCTGTATTACAAAGAGTCCTCTTTCCGGGCTCTTCATATCTTTGAAAGGAACCATTATCGAGACGACCTAGTCGAATTATCGTATATCTTCGAGAATCGGTCATTCTCATTCAACTTGCACTAACGTAAATTTGAACTCTTGGACCATTGAAATTTTTCCATAATATGAAAAAACCAAAACCATTTGCAAATCGCAAAAAAATTACGTTTGCAATGGTAAATGAATATAATATAGATAATCGTAAGATCGATATTCTTCTATGTTTATTTTTTTACTTTTGTAAATCAATCTGTACGAAGATAGACATACATATACACGCATACTTTTATAAATAACAAATGGAAATAAAAAAATCGGGAAGATAAGCGTAATTTATTTAGCGATCGATTCGAGAAAGAAAAAGGATACAACGTTGTTATAGAAAAAAAAGAAAAAAAAAGATAAACTTTAAATTGTCATTACACAACAAGATAGAGAAAGAAAACGAAAGCATAGCTACGAGAGAAATCAATTTGCGATTTAACGAAAGGAACAAGGCAGCTTAAAAGTGCATCCTATGTGTTATATGTTCTGAACGTGTCCACAATGATAAGGGTGTTCGGTCAAGCATGAATCGAAGGGAAAATCGAAGAGAATGAATATGGTCATGATTCATCCCCGTTTTATTATTCGTCTATTATCCATTGAAATAGAGGAGAGAAAGAAGAGAAAGAAAAGAACAAGGATAGATCATTTGAAACGCAACAATACCATTCGACGAATCAATGAGATTTGTTAACCAATCGTAATAAGTTACAATTTCAATATGGCTGCTTGGAATTTCTTTGAATTCGCATTCCATTGTCGATGCTCGTAGATTTAGTTCTTTTATCGAAAAGATCTCGAGGTCCAAACGAAATAGAGTGAAAAAGAGAAAGAGAGAGAGAAAGAGAGAGAGAGAGAGAGAGAGAGAGTGAGTTTTAACAAACTAAAACTTTGTTCGATACTTACATTAGTGTTCCTGAAAAGCGTTAGAGAATCCGTATAAAGTCGAATTAAAAGAATAGAAAAGAGAGAGAGAGAGAGAGAGAGAAAGAGAGAGAGAGAGAGAGAGAGAGAGAGAAAGTAAGAATATAAAAATCGAGATAAAAAGTATCGAATTTCAAGCGTAATGCTAATGGCGTTCCATATTTCATCGAGAAGTTCTAAATCGATACCGCAAGCATAAATTTTCATCATACGCACCGAGAGCATCGAGAGAAGTTCAAGTGGTCATGGCTGTAATACTTTATATTAATCGTATGCGAGGAACAATATCGACATGATAGTGTCATTGTTACATTACAATAGTTCAGGATAGATAATGAATGTTTAACGAGGGAACCGGCAGCGATAATAATTATATCTAGGTCAACGAACAATAATCGTCGGTCTGGACGACCTCGCTTGGAATGTGCGTGCCCCGGTACTTCGTTGTGCCTCATCCTCATCGAAAAACGACTAATTAACGAGCCGTTAAACGCTCTCGACCCTATTACGCATGTCCTTGTTTCGACTTGCTCTGAAAGAGAATCATTGCCTATACCTAACTACTTCCCGCTTAAAGCGAATTGTGAAAAAAAAAAAAACGAGAAAGAAAAAGAGAAAAAAAAAAAACTCTTAAACTCTTTTCTTTCAGATAGGGGAGATTTAAAAAAAAAAAGAAAAGAAAACTAAAAAGAAAAAGAAGAACGAAGCTTAATTCCTTCAAATTCGTATTCACGATATATATATATATATATATATATATATATATATATATATATATATTTATCAATTACAAAATTTTACAACTATGTTTCTATACCGTTTCGTTGATGGATTAATTATTGGTGTAATAGAACGAAAGGAAAACAAGTATACGCTTAAATCATGAGTAACAACATCAAAGAGATATCGCCGGGAGTGATGTTAAGTTGGTGATATCACGAGAAGATCTCTGAGGCACATCCGGTCTTCCAATATTTGCCGTAGAGATGAAGAAAGGAACCAACCAAGAGGGGTAAACGTCTTCTCTCGTTTTAGTCGTGGAAACGTTCCCCTCCTTCACTAAAAGTTCCTTGCTCTAAGATGCGCGCGCATTAATCCGATCTCACACGAATTTAGACAAATTTGCTCCAACATTTACCCTTCTTTATCTACATCCGAGCATAATCGTTTTTAGACGGTAGAACTGTATTTGGAATGGAACTAGAAGGGAAAAAAATGAAAAAGAAAAAATTAAAAGAAATTAATATTTAATGACAAATTTTTACGGAAATTATTATTACGAAGGATCGTTTACATGTAAGAGGGATATATATGAAACGAAGGAAGTCGACTAGACGATGAACGTTTACGAAGCTTTAACGTGCCATACATCGTTATGAGGAACGATCAATCATGATTCAAGGAGAAAGCTAAAAAAGAAAAATAAAAATAAAAAAAAAAAAGAAAGAAATAAGAAAAAGAAAAAATAATACGAAGCAACAGCGATGTCAGGACGATGAGATTTCCTGTTACCATGTTTAGGATAGGTCCTGTCGATGACGTTAATATATAGTTTCGAACTTTTCTTACTTTGTTAAAAGCAAAAGAGAAGAGAGAGAGAGAGAAATAAAGAGGGGGAGGGGGAAAAAACACGAATCGATCGATCGAATTAAGTATGGAAATTTATTTAAATCCTCGTGAAATAAACGATAGGTAATTCCGTCTACTAGCATCGTCGATCCTACATAGTTCCACGTTTAGCTTAAATACCGATTGCATTTATTTACAAAAGATTTTTTTTTTTTCTTTTTCATATCAACGACGTTTAACAGAAACACATTGATTTTTTCCATTGATATAAATACATATACGGACCTATAGAAAAAAAAAAAAAATAGAGATTATACATATATATGATTTTACGTTGAAAGTAAAAAAAAGAAAAAGAAGAAGAAAGGGAGAGAGAGAGAGAGAGAGAGAGAGAAAAGAATCTTACCCCGATGGAAAAAGAATATCTTTATGGTTTCGTATACAACGCACAGAGTCCATAAATATCGGCGTATCCGTAAGAAGCTTTCAGTTCTTCCATGGAAAATCGGCGATAACGTTAAATCGTGCACAATACCAAGCCCTTACCCTTAGGCGTTTACGGAATAAAAGATAGCTACGTTCGAAGAGTGGCCTTCGCCTTTTTCGAATTGCCCTCTTCAACGACCGACGGGGATGGTCGCCGAGTATTAACATATTTACGATCGTCATGAATTCGAACGTACACATTTACCCCCGCTCCTCCCCCTCTACACTCACTTTTACTATCTCTCTCCCTCTATCTTACTATCTCTCTTTCTCTTTCTCTCTCTCTCTCTCTCTCTCTCTCTCTCTCTCTTCTTTTCCGTAAAGTTCTATGACGCTAGTCACAGCAGTTCGTCGATCGATCCCTTTTCAGAAATCAACATCGATCGAGTAGCAGTAGCAGCAGCACCAGAATTAAGGCAAGCATGCAAGAAGAGAAAATTAGTCGAGCGTGTCATTCGTCGTCCTACGAGAAAGACCCTTCGAGTTTCGTCCCTTGGACGACAAGAGAGAACTCGTCCAACCCTTTCTTGCACTCGTAAAAATGCGCGTGCAAACTTATCCGAGCACGTACCGAATCGGATCTCTCTCTCTCTCTCTCTCTCTCTCTCTTTTTCTCTCTCTCTCGCACTTCTCCCCTTTTCCTCGAACATCCACGTCTTTCGTCTCATCTCCTCTCGTCTCTTCTCTTCTCTTCTCTTCTCTTCTCTTCTCTTCTCTTCTCTTCTCTTCTCGTCTCGTCTCGTTTCGAGAGGGATCGGGGAGTGTGAGGGACTCTGCAAAGGGCCACGTGATGCGCGTAAAGTACCTTAGGCAGATACTGGTAAGAATGCAGAAAAAGGGGTGAATCCAAATGGGATGAATCACGTCAGGTGGATTCGATATATATGTCGATGTTATACGACGTTAAAGAAACTCGAGAGTCGTGCGAAAAGGGCTTCCTTAGAAAAAGAATACTTACTATCTCATTCTTCTTCATCCGATACCTCCCCTTTCGACTTCATTTGCATTTAGGCTGATTTTACGGGTACGGATTATTTCAAATCGATCGTAAAGAACTTTCTTTTTTCCTTTCTCGTTTCAAATGATTGCATGAGAGATTTTAGCATTTTTATTTATACTTTTCTTTTCTTTTTTGTTTTACTTCAAATTTTACGAATTCAGTAATAGTAACTTTGTCTCTCTTATTTTTTGCTTTCTTCCTTTCTTTCTTTCTTTCTTTCTTTCTTTCTTTTTTATTTTTCATTCGCTTTAACTTTTTCAACAGATCGAAAGTTGTTGTTTCGTATTTGTCCGATGAAAATCCCAAAGAATACTATCTTGATAGCTGTTCGGAATAGTCGATGATTGAGTCCATCAAAATAACGTTGAAAATAAAATAAGAACGAATCGGAATCATATCGAAGAAAATACGATATATATTTATATTTGTATTTGTAATTCCATTAAAATGATATAAATCATTTTGGTATAGTTATCATTGAATGTATTTAAGAAATACATTATAAACGTATTCGCAATAAAGAACATTATAGAGATTATTTTCTTCCTTTATTTCTTTGTATTTTAAACGAGCATATAAAAGGATTAGATATGTTTCATTCAATTAAAATCGTTCTTCTACGTTTATAAACGTAGATAATTAATGATCATACAAAAATAGTTCTATCTAAAAGAATCCAAAAATAAAAATCTCAACGAAGAAAATGAATCGATTGTGTTATATCAGCTTGGAGCAAACGACCAAACGACTTATCGAGAAAGCCAAAGGAGAAGATTCAAAAAGTGTAGTCATCTTTGGTGGTCCTACTTTTTATCTTTCGAAACTTCATATCTGACTTACAACAAGCCGTCGAAGAAACCGTAACGGACTTTTTACCACTTTTATATTCAATCGCAAGTTTTTGGCGAGCCGCCGACGACAAGTTTGTGCGAGCGATCCAAGAATGGACCATCGATCACGTCTTAGGAACATCGAGAAGATGGAGAAACAGAAAGAAATGTAGAAAGAAAAAAAGAGAGAGAGAGAGAGAGAGAGAAAGAGAGAAACAGAAAGAGAGAAAGGGAAAGAGAGAGAGAGAGAGAGAGAGAGAGAGAGAGAGATCTCGACTTCTTTATACTTGTTGACTCTTCTTGGAATCACTCCCTGGGAAGCATAGTTTCCGCTATATTCCAACCTTCTATCCTCTTCCCCTTTCCTCTCTTCCCCCCTCCCCCTCTATTTCCCTCTTTGGGTTCTCTCTATCTTGCCGGCTTCATCGAAATTCTGTCGACCTTACCAGACCGTGAGCAAATCCATTCTGGATGGCGTTTCACCCCATCTCTCTCTTCCACCCCCTAGCGTACCAGTTATCAGAAAGGGTCACTCAGCACGTGTGTGGTTCCTCTAGATATACGTACGTGTACGTCTCTTTGGTATGTAAGTACACGAGAGACACGGGTGTTCGTGCATCCGTACGTGAATACCTCTGAGGAGTCGATTCGACCTGGTCAACGTCGGCTGCACCACGTTGCTCGTCGATCTTCAAGACAAATATTATTCCAAAAAATTGGATTAACCGTTATCGGTTCCTACCAACCACTATCAATACTTCTCTTGCATTTTATTGACTCCGTATAAAGATTCTAAAACATATTTACTTTTATTTCGTTATCGATTTCGTTATTGTTAGACAATTTCATCAAAGTGACATTGTTTCATTTTCTCTCGAAACGAGTAGTTGCTTCTTCAAGGAAATCATTTAATTATTTTTATTTAGATGATTTAGAAGAAGGAAAAAAGAAAGAATATCTAGTATTTCATATTTTTCTTATTATTATTTTCCATTACGTCCATTTACGTCTTGCTACATCTAAAAAGGGAAAAAGAAAGGAAAAAAAAAAAAGATGAAGAAGAAGAAGAAGAAGAACAAGAAAAAAGAAGAAAAATAAAAAAAGAAAAGCTTAACTAGACAGAGATATGATATATATCTATGTAAGTAGATATAGATAAATTGTTGACGAGTTTGCGGGAAATTCTAACGTGACCAAATACGAAATAGGATCGCAATTAGTGGGGGATTACGCGTACGATGCTGTTGAATTATGGAAATGGATATATGTGATACGTGTGCTTTCTCTCTCTCTCTCTCTCTCTCTCTCTCTCTCTCTCTCTCTCTCTCTTCCCCTTCTCCCTCTTCCCCTCTCTTTCGATCTCATGAGATAAGTACGTTCGATTCATCGCTTTGGCGTAACATGATCGGTGGTTGATCGTCGTATTATCATAGAGATATTGAATTAAAGAGACACAGCGGGCGGAAGAGAAATAGAGAGAGAGAGAGAGAGAGAGAGAGAGAGAGGAATGGATATGGAAAGCCTCTCGCTCGGTTCGATGTCAATTCGCTCCCTCACATTCCGCGTTCACTCACAACGAGAGTAAGCTGAGGCTTATAACGCGTTCACAAGCAGTTGCGCGACTGATGAGGCTTAAAAAGAGAAAGAGAGAAAAAGGGAGGAGGAACGCGAGTACCCGTATTATCCTTGCATCCTTTACCATCACAAAACTCGAAAGTCGCTATTGTTTTTCGACGGACAATTCTTTTGCATCTTTTTTTTTCCTTTTTGCTGCTTTAAAAAAATTTGTTCCCTCAAAAAAAAAAAAAAAAGAAAAAAAAACCACACCAAATGACAATCAATTCGCTCATTGCACAATGTTATAGATATTTTAAAAGAAAATAAATTTCGTAATATTCATTGTAAAATAACGAAGATGGGAAATATTTTAAAATCAATATTATCTTACATTTTGGTTTCAAATTGCATAACAAAAATAATCTACCATGGAATAAAATTATAAATAAAGAATATAATCAGTATTTATAACATTTAAGTATAAATACTATTATTTGTAATACGTATATTGTAATTCATTAATATTACGAAAATAATGCGATTATAAATGAATATAATAAATATTTGTCGATGAAACAGGATCGGATTTTATTTTCTTCGTTTACGAATCGATTACCGATGCGACAGAATATTATTATCATTATCGTCAAATCGAGCGATCTAGAAGGTGGGTACCGAGACTCGCAGTAAAGTCATCGATTAAATTGCCAAAGGGATGGTCGAACGCAGGCGAGCATCGTTCCGCGCGGTTCCGCGTCGTTCCGCGTCATTCCACAATACCATTACTCAACCGCAAAATTTCATCTCGGCGGATAGATCATTACGTGCTCGGACGATTTATTCCTTTCAAAGAATTTCAAACTTTTGAAAATAGATATATAAATGCATACGCTCGCTCGCTCACCCCACTCACTCACTCACTCACTCACTCACTCATACACACACAAACACACATAAATATATATGTATTTATTTCGATTGGATACGTATTAAAATATTTAAAAATTGAAAATGATTAAATTCAAAACAAACGCATGTGGAAATACTCGGATATGGGTGAAACGAATATAGATCGGTATGGACGCGCGAACCAATGCGGGGAACGGAAAAGCGGCCAGGAAGGAAAGGAATAGGAGAGGTAGTTTGAGTACAAATGCAGAGTAAGTGCATTTCACGGGCCACGGTATTTCAGAAATTTCCCGATACTACCCCTTGCAACCCTTTCCCCGTTTCCTCTATCCCTTTCTCTTTCTCACTCTCTATCGACGTTCCTTTACATACCAACTCTCTCTCTCTCTTTAACTCTCTCTCTCTCTCTCTCTCTCTCTCTCTTCCTTTTTCTTTCACTCTTTATTTCTGTCTCACTCCCGCTCTCTTCTCTCTTTTTCTCTCTTGACTCGCTCTGCAGAAGGATTTCCAACGCTTCCTTTTCTACCACCATCGACTGCCAGATGTTTTCGCGAACGAATGGAAACTGTTCCTTCTCTCCTCGAGACGAGTATACTCAATGATGAAACGTTCCAAGAAAAGAGGACGAACGGTTCTCCTCTCTGTTTACCTTCTCTTTTATCTCTTTCTCTTTCTCTCTCTCTCTCTCTCTCTCTCTCTCCCTCTGTCTTTCTTTCTTTCTTGTATAATTCATCAGAAAGCTCAGGATTATCGGGATCTAATCGTAGCGGTTGAAAAATTGTAAGGTTCTTCTCTAGCAACGAGAAATGTTAAAAATCGATTGTCACGAATGATCAGCTTCATTAGTTACATATATTTTGTCTATCATATTTGTCTAATGTTATATTTACATCTATTTAAAAAAACGAATAATTAAGAAATATGATGAATGTCAATAATAAAGACAAATGTTAATATATATTTGTGACCGATAACATAATCCTAAAGTTATTTTAATGTCTTTAGTATACACTAGGATACGTAGTCCTATGTAATTTCAAAATCTATAATTGAGTACCGGCAAGGTAGTCCTAAGAAACTCTATGTTCGTATAAATAGCACAACCCTAAGCGGGTCCTAAGCAATAGATGTTTGAAAATTATAGACGGCGTTCAGGTAGCGAACTCGCTGGTTGCGAGTTTCTATTATGTCTATCCCTCAAGTTTTATCCGCTCAATCCAAAATTATTTTTACATAAATCTTAATTTATTTAAAATTATATGTGAAAAGAAATATACAAAAGTTTTTAGTAAAATAATAATAATAATAATAATAATAATAATAATAATAATGTTAACAAACGCGCGTTCACCAAGAATATTGAACTCATTTTCCTTCGTTCGTAATTAACATTATATACACATATATATATTTTTTTTACCACAAAAAGGTCACTTTAGCTTCGCGATCGTTAAGAAGTCTACTTTTTTTTTTATCGGCCACGTGAAATCTCAGCTCTCGTGAGCTCGCGCAAATTGCATGAGCTAAAACGCGCGGAAGTTCACACTCGAGTCACGCGCTCGCCGATATATCGAGTCGGTATTCGTCATGAACCGTTGCTAGCCGTACGTTTGCATATCTCCAAAGGAACTTTATTTGTCGTATTACAGGAAAACAGTATGTAGGACACGCGTTAGAACGTCGTTCGAACGTCAACGGATCGATTCCTTCGCACGTTTCTTGACATTCCGAAGATAGATTACGGAAAGTTTGAAAATAGTTGTTTAAAAACTGTATTACTATGCTATACTAAAATATACATATACATATAGGTATTTGATTAAGATCGATTGACCGATTCTTCTCTATCTTCAAACTTGTCTTACTCTTAATAACTTTTACAACGAAAATAAATCCCATGGTATTCGATAAAACGACGAAATAAAAGAAAATCTTCACAGTATAAAGAAAAAAGAAAAAAAAAAAAAAGAAATATCCCAATCCTATTTAAACGATGAAAGAAATTTTTTTTCAAATTCCATAACTTTTGGAAATCGATCTACCAACGTATAACAATAAACAGAGAGAAAGAGAAAGAGAAAGATAAGAAAAAAAAGGGACAAAAGGGAGAACCGGTTCGACGAAGAAAAGAAGAGATCCCCCGAAAGAAAAAGGAAAAAAAAAAAAAGTAAAAACAAACAAGGGTCCCTTCTCACGCTGTTCCCTTCGACCACCCGCGCGAAGACCGACCAAAGTTGATATTCAGGGTGTGGATTTTCTGAACGAACGATTTGCGATACAATCGCGAGCTCATTGTTCGATCTTAGTACTGTTCGTTCCCTAACTCGATTGTTCGCACACGTTAGCTGGGTCACGCACCTTTTGCGTTCGCGTGAACTTTACGCTCGAACGACTACGACGAAGCGGACGAGGCGTTTGCATCAAGCATTGCAGGTAAAACGTTTGCTTCAGGGCCGGAAGAAGGTGAACTGGTACCCTGCATTTGACAGACATTTGCATCGAACCCCCAATTTCAACTCCCTTCTCACCCCTTAATGTCGATGTACACGAACGAGAAGGGCTAACGAGAGAAGGAGAGAGAGAGAGAGAGAGAGAGAGAGAGAGAGAGAGAAAGAGAGAGAGAAGTATGTACACGTCGAACGCACGAACATCGCCGCTGCCACGCGAAGAGATTTCGGGATCTCGCATCGCTGATCGAATCGTTCGTGCATACTTCGCAAAGCGGGATTAATTCGACTGCGACTAATTCGGGAATTGCCTATGGTCGAACTCTCCATGTTCTACTAGTCGAATATTCTTCCAAAATGTGAAAACATACTGCTAGGAAAATTCTCTCTCTCTCTCTCTCTCTCTCTCCCTCTCTCTCTTTTTCTCTCATTCATTCTAATGAAATGATAATCGTGTGTTCTTTTCGATAATAAAGCACACGATTAATCTTATCGAAATAAACAAGCTTTTAAATAGAACAAATTTTTAAATAACTTAAGCATATATAAAATTGATATGTTTTATATTTAAAGCAATCAATCCAATAGTCCTAATAAATTTTTTTGGAAAAATATTGTTTCTAAAGGTATTACGATTTATCCCATGACCATCCTATATTCAAGTTTGAAATTTAAATTGGTAAAAATGTCTTTATCTCGAAGATCGACAGTTCGTTTCTTTTTTTTTTTTTTTTTTTTTTTTTCTATATTTTCAAAGTCAATCCTATCGTAAAGTTCGATAAATCATCGATGGAACGAAATGTAAATAGAAAGATGTAACAAATAATAATGACTCCTCCCATTAGTTCCTTCATATCGATCGATATTGGCGAACGTTGATAAACGATATAACGTTAACAAAAAAGCAACCCCTTTCTCTCCTCTTTCTCTCTCTCTCTCTCATATATATATATATATATATATATATATATATATATATATATAGATATAGATATAGATATGTCTCTCTATGTCCCTTCTGGTCCCTTGGAAAAGAGTCTGACAATTTTATTTTATTTTTATATTCGAAGGGTATGATATCGCCAGTATTTTTTTTTTTTTTTAGTAAGCCCCTAGAAAATGCATGGATAAAGGATGAATAGATTACCCTCTCGGAATGGATCAAAAGAATATTGATTTGAAAAATATAACATCTCGTTACCGTTCGAAAAGCAGAAAACAGGAAATTTGGAGAGATGAACTAGCCAGGCAGGGAGGCAGCCAGCCAGCCAGCCATCCAACCAGTCAGCCAGTCAACGTATATACATTGCTGAGAAAGATACTTCCTCGTCGTTCGTTGCATAAAACAAAAGAGACCCGTGGAAGGCGATATCCCAAGCTTTATACGCTTATGTCTCTGAGCTCGTAGCTTCGGTGACGTCGTACTTGGAAATACGATATACCGTATAACGGGATGTTCAGGTAGATGTTGTGTATATATCGGTGATATCCATAGGGTCGTCGGTTTTCTCTCTCTCTCTCTCTCTCTCTCTCTTACTCTCTCATGTTGCAAGGTAACATAAATTTCTCGAGCATAACGCGCTTGTTCGCGCGCCCGGCCATATTCGATCGTAAGAATATCCAAGTAGCATACCTTCCATTTGCCGAATGTCGTTTCGCCGAGTTGAAAAGCTTTTCGCAATGCACCCAACATATACATAAATACATTCATACACATGTACATAGACACAGATATACAAAGGCAAACATATATGCATATACATACATATGTACGTACGTACGTACGTACACAAATACAAAAAGGATACAGGGATAGAAAAAAGGTGGAGGTGTAGGAAAAGACAAAAAAAAGTTTCTAGATGTGTATATGTATTTCGGTTTTCTATATAACTCGGATTCCTCCCGCAGAAATACAAAACTTTTTCTCAAACGTCCACTTTCTCGCAGCTTAATTAGTAATTCGCGCGAGGAGAAGCTCCTTTCGCGAAACAAACTTTTTCTGTCGTAGTGTACATGTTTCACGTATGTAAAAAGTACTTTTTTTCAAAATAAACAAACAGGAGACAGAGAAACTAAAGAGAGAAAAAAAAAAACAAATAAAAGAAGAAAAGAAGTAATGAAAAATAAGTTGCGTTTAAGTGACGCTTTTCTCGTTTGAGAGATACAATTTTTTCGCTAAATAAAAGAAGAAAAAAAAAAAAAAGTAAAGAAAAAGACAAAACAAAATAAAACGAGAAAAATTACACCGATGACCATTTCGTTCCAACACAAATTTGATTATACAAAACGATGTAAAGTATTCTCCTTTCAATTGTTTTCAAATTTACGATATTTGCTACGTACATATATTAGAAGTATTATTACCGTCATCTTTTCATCGTAATTGTATTTTCGCTTTAACGTCGTATTCTCGATACGAAAAATATTATAACCACAATCGGATATCATTTGCTATGATAAAAAGAACGAATAGATAATAAAAACGTATTTATACGAAAACGGGAGATTCTCGATAAAGAAGGAATTATTATTGCTTTTCACTGTAGATTCAAATGAAGTTGAGAGAAGGACGATAACGTTTGTCGAGGAACAAATCGCGATACACCTTGCAACGAATATAGTAGTAGTTGAGAATAGAATGGAAAGGGAAACGCATTGTGCTTCGGCAATTCTCTCTTTCTCTTTCTCTCTCTCTCTCTCTCTCTCTCTCTCTCTCTCTGAACTCATGCACATATTGTATTTCTACGAGAGAATGAGAGAAAGAGAAGACACAGGGGTGGAGAGAACTACCATGTCAGGTTCCTTTGTATTTCCGACGTATAATAATCGTAATAGCTCTATCCCCACTCTTCTTGTCCTATGCCCACGTTCCCTTGGCCTGTTCCCCTGTACCCCTCCCTCTACCTTTCCTTCGCAGCACGAGGGAATACAATTGCCCGCGGCGGTCGTCCGTACGCGAGTGCCATTGATGGCACAAGTGGCGCAACTTGCATTCTCCAGTGGCAATTGGTCAGAATGCAAACCGCGATGGTGGGTGTACTGCTTGTCCATGGTTAACCGACCTTAGGCCAGACTCCACATACTCGAGCCAAGGAATGGACGAAGAATATTGGGATTGCCATTGGTAAACACATTCCGAGACTACGCAGAGAACGCCATAGTCCGGAAACCTAAATCCTAGCCAACCTATCTCTCTCTCTCTCTCTCTCTCTCTCTCTTTCTCTGTGATTGTGGTCATTGATCTATCATGAGCATAATTAGTGAACATGTTATTATGAATTCAATTTGTATCTTTGTAAATATAGATTATTTTTCATTTCTTTCCTTCTTTCAATAAAATTATCTACGACAATAGCATTGTTATTGATTTAGAAATAAATGAAATTGTTATTAGGTTATTCTACAGGAAGAATTCTTCTCTATCTCGTAAATAATTTATCGTTTCGTCAGACACGGATCTCAAAATACGCGAATTGTACCTCTACTTATCGATCGTCGCTATTATGGTTACACGATGACCCACGTTAAACGGATTTATAATCAAGGATTAGATGCCGCACTGATTACTAATTACAAATGTAGATAGCAATTACGAGACTGATTAATATCAAAGTGATACGTTCCAGAAAACGGTGAATGGATTAGAGTTACGTAGAGGTAGAATGTACTTGTTACAATGTAAAGGTCGTTAAAGCGTTAAAATGAAAATTCTAATTAACTTCGAGAAGCCTCGAGGTATCCCATAAACTGCCGTTTTAAGGATCGAAAAATCAAAATACAATTCTGAGAAGTTCTCTCTAGAATGTTGAGCGGCGAACGAGCGATGTGAAAAAAAAAAAAGAAAGAAGAAAAAAAAAGAGAGAAAAAAGGAAAAAAAAAAGAAGAAACGCAAATATTTCGTTCGAAACAATATTTGTCCACTGCAAGAAAAACAATAATAACAACAGAACGTATACACATTGTTTTGTCGTTAGTTTCTCGCTACAATACTACCATCATTGTTGTCCAGCGATATCGCGAAAACAACAACGTTCTATCGCTTCACTGAAAAAATATAGACGAATTAATTCATCGTACCGATCCATTGATCCCTTTTATCCGTCATCCATCATCGATTACAAAAATGGAAGGTGAAGAGTCCGACGTATAGAAGGGTAGAATTTTTTTTTTTCTTTTTTTTCTATTTTTCATTCGCGATCGAATGTCACGTCACAAACATAAGTCACGAATTTGTCAATATTTTTTTTTTCTAGGTAAGAGCATTGGGCAAAGCTCACGATCGAGACTCAACATCCATCGAGAGGGAAAAAGAGAGAGAGAGAGAGAGAGAGAGAGAGAGGTAGAATATTGTTGGTATTTTTAGCGAAAGATAACGTTTCTTTACCTCTATATATCGACCGAATCGTTCAAAGCCTGCTAAAAGAAATAAAAACAGCTTGGGATAAAGAGAAAGTACTTTTTTCGCGGTACTTTGATCGCCGATAAAAGCAAAAAGCTTTGCGATAAATTCGCACCGATGACCGACTTTCAACTCAGTTAAATGATCTAACTGTGAAATGGTGATAGGGCGAGGAAAAAGGTTTGAGAGGTGTGACAACCCCTCATAAGGTACAAGGCGCCATAAGTGGTCTGAAACGAGCTGAGAATTCCTATGGAAAGCCATCCTCCCCTTGCACAAGACTTTCTCCCTCTCACCCTCTTTCTCTTTCTCTCTCTCTCTCTCTCTATTTCTCATAAACATGTAGTAGTAAACGTCGCGTGTGACCTGCTGCCATACGCTTTTCATACGCTTCGTGTTACCGAGAGCGATGGTATTTAAGCCTGCCAAGGATAATGACGTTCGCGCGTTAAAACAACTTCAGTTCAGCGAGTTATTTCGTCTTTCGGATCGTTTACCGGTGTGTCGATGTATGTAAGCTGCAGAACACATTGCGGACGGTCGTGTTTCGTTGCTCCTTTTCGAAGGAATTGAATTGTAAAATAAGACTGAGTCAGCTCTGAACTCGATAATTGCTTCTGACTGAACAACGACGTAGAGTAGCGTGGTAACTAATTAGTTTACGACAACTTGTGGTAACTCAGTTCGCTTTTAAAAATGTGTCTAACTTCTCTTTTGGACTTCGTCATCGTCCGAGGCTTTGGAGAAAATAAATTAACAAAAAAAAAAAAAAAAAAAAAAAAAAAAGAAAAAGAAAAAATAAGAAAGAAATGGAGGAAAGAAAAATAATAATAATAAAAAAAATGACGTTCTTTTTTCAAGACAAGCGTCCAACTAAAATGTTCGAATACGCGACAGTTTCGTCAGTGTTGAATTTTTTTGTTAAAATATCAACCGAAATAATTAAACCGAAAGAAAAGCCACAAAATGCTTGCCTTCTCTTTTATACATAGGTATATTTGATTACTACGTGGTAGAATCAATTTCACGCAGGAAATATGAAAAACATAGAAATGCTTTGCGGAATGCAATTTCGGTGACCTACAACGTTCTCGTAGCTTTCCGATCCCTCCAATTAATTCCGTACAGCGGTCGTATTCGCGGGAGTATAATTTAAATGAATAAATTACATCTGCGCTTCTGTTTAAATGGCTCGTTTTATATTTACGAAAAATGGAGAATACTATATACATATATATATATATATATATATATATATATATATATATATATATATGTGTGTATATAAAAGAAGAATACAGTACGACCTACAATGAATAGTAGCAAAGCGTGAAATGCTTTTTCGCAAGATAGATCGAAAAATACCGTGCGTATGGAAAAGTCGTAAATCATCGAGTTCTTTGAAGTACACTGCACACGAATGAATCGTTCGAAATACTGGGAAAATGGGCAAAAAAGAAAAATAGCACGGTTTGTATAATTACGGGGAAGAAAAAGGAAAATATTTTTAAAATCAGTCATTCGTTGCGTTAAATCAAAGCCATAGGAAAAATAAAATAAAAAAGAAAAATAAAAGCTACATGTAACTCGATGACAAAAAACAAAACAAAAAAAAAAGAAAGAAACAAGAAAATACAAAAAAAAAAAAAGAAAAAAAAGAAACGTAATCTCGAAGGATTCATGTAAATCAAAACGGTGTATTATTTTTTCCTTAGAGATATCTCGCTTTAATTACACGTTTCTTAGCCCGACATCGCATTCTAAAATCTCTTCTATGGTATCAGGCTCTTCCGCATAAATATCATTCTTGGATTAGCATTTTAAAATCAACAAGCTTCGCTTTAATTACATTTTCCGTGTCTCCCTTTTCTACTGCGAAAACTCGCGTTATACCTACGGTAAATACGTTAAAACATCGTAGAAAATGAAGAAAGCGAAGGGACTGGAAACTCGACACTCGAACTCATGGAAAGTAGATAAAAGTGAAGAAGATTTTACTGTTTCTACAAATTCGTCTACCATTTCACTTTGTTTTCAAAATTAACGTCAATTATTTTTTTACCCATATATAAAAAAAAAAAAAAAAAAAAAAAAAAAAAACAAGAAAAAAAAAAAACAAGAAAAAAAAAGAAGAGAAAAGAAAAAAACCCACACCGATCATTACAGAGAGTTACTTTAAAACGAAAAAAACGAAAAAAGAAAAAAAAAAGACAAAAGAAAAATTCGACAATGCCTGCTACTGCCGTATATAAAGAGAGGAAGGAAGAAAAAAAGGAAAAAAAGAAAAAAGTAAAAAAAAAAGGAAAGAAGAAAGAGAAAAGAAGAAATAACGTTAATCGTAGACCGTCGATTAATCCTAAAGTAGCGAATTCGTGTGGTATAAACGAGGCGAAGGACGCGTTAGAAGTGGCTTACGACGTAAATTCGAGGACGAGGATGCAGGCAAGGACGAGTGGTAGGAGAAGGTAAGTTTGAAGGGGATTGTAAAGACGGAGAAGGAGGAAGGTGAAAGCGTAGTTCGCACGGAGCCGTCGCATGCACCTCGAGATTGCATAATGACATAATATTCATGACGGTGCGCTTATGCTCGCGACCGACTAGGTAATAAGGGTGTCGTGAATAGGGGAGGTAGGTTAGGAGATGGTGGAAAGCTTCGAGTGGTAAGAGAAAGAGAAAGAGAGAGAGAGAGAGGGAGGGGGGAGGAGAACGGTGATGAGGGGGGTAGTTCAATCCCTTCTTCTCGATGGAAAGGAGAGAGAATGAGAGAATATGTTGGTAGTTGTGTGTTGGAGGAAGAGGTAAAGTAGTAGCAAAAGTATACTAGAGTAAGGAGAATGTAGAAGATGCTATATATATATATACATATATATATATATATATATATATAGGAAGAGAGAGAGAGGAAGAGAGAGAGAGAGAAAAAGAGAGAAAGAAAAGGAGAGAGAGAGAGAGAGAAAGAGAAAGAGAGCAAAGCTGACGGGCGGCGGACACATTTTTAATTAAGACAGTTTCGAGGCGTAATTAATTTTACGACGGCGCTACCTAACGACTGCCATGGCTCTTCCTAACAGGCTCTACTTCATCCTCCTTCCTTCCAACCCTTCCCTACTTTCTCCTATTCGTTCATACTTCTTTCCCTTTCTTTCGTAAAGCTCGTGGAAGCTTGTCTAACGTCCTCGCTTCCTCGATTCTACGTATGCAATCAGTAGAGTTACATTCCTGCGTAGATATTTACGTATGTATATATGTATGTATATATGTATATATGTATGTACCTACTTGGTTACCTAACTACTCCCGTTTTCCTCCCTTTTCCTCGTTTCCCGAGTGAAAAAGTAAATACTAATATTTTTACCATCTCTCTTTTTCTTTCTTTCTTTCTTTCTTTCTCTTGAGACGAGATCGTTATCGTCGACGTGAGAGAGAGAGAGAGAGAGAGAGAGAGAGAGAGAGAGAGAGAGAAAGGGAGAACACTTTGGAAAACCTAAATAGAAACGAGAGAAACGAGTACTCGCGTTAATTTTATTTGCATTTAAAGCGGGCC
The DNA here is from genome assembly GCF_910589235.1 of Vespa crabro. Classification (NCBI taxonomy): domain Eukaryota; kingdom Metazoa; phylum Arthropoda; class Insecta; order Hymenoptera; family Vespidae; genus Vespa; species Vespa crabro. The sequence goes on along the minus strand of NC_060956.1, from coordinate 18,929,260 downwards.
TCAGCTCGCGCGAGCTAAACGCATATTTGAAATTTAAATCCGATACCTTTCGAGTCAGGGATTTAAAAGATCTCGTACGTGTCTCTTCTACAAAGATTATATTTATATCTTTAGTGGATACCTCGTTCGCCGAAAATGTCTCTTCTCGTATTAAAGTAAACATGAAATATCGATATTTTTTTCTTCTTCTAAAGATATTCTTATATATCAAAGGAAAAGTGAGAAAGTGAGAAAGAGAGAGAGAGAGAGAGAGAGAGAGAGAGAAGAAAGAGAGACAAACAATTATGTATTTCAAAGACCATGAAAAGAGATACCCATGCGTGATGATGAAACGAAATGTTCTCTCTTCTCTTTTTCACGAAAATGCGTCGTTTCCGTCTTCGTTGTTGGCGTCGGCGTCGTCGCGAAACCACTGGAAGAAATTTCGAGTTCGCCTGGCAGTCTGGCGTGTCATTTAATTTTTTATCTCGCCTCGCGTTTTTATTATGCCGAGAGAAAGGTTTAGGTGAGAGGGGGTGGAAGAGGGTCGATGCATAAATTGCAATGTGTCACGCAGTCGGCTCCTCCCTCTAGTTACTCCTACCCACGTCGTTTCCATCCCTTCTCTCCTTTACTCTGTCACCATCACCACCGACACTACCACATCTCGTGCCCTACCACATCAGAGACCCTTTTTCCTGCCGAAACTTGAAGCCCGAAAGATAGAGAGAAAAAGAACGATCTCTTTTCATCTCTGGCTGCACTGTTTTATGAACAACTTGAATTATGCGATCTTTAAGAGATAAAACTTTCCCCAAACGTGGTGTAAGAGATTTTCACCGGTGAGTCCACTCAACGTTCTACACCCTTCGAAAAAAAAAGTGCCACCCGTTATACAAGACGATGATGACGACGACGACGACAACAACGACGACGACGACGACGACGTTATGCTGCTGTTCTTTGCGTTGAAGGAGAAAACCTGCACTAAAACGAGTCTGCTTTTTTTCTTTTCCTTTCCTTTTTCTTCTTTTTTCTTCTTCTTCTTTTTCTTTTATCTTTCTTTCTTTTTCTCTTTTTTTCTTTTTTTTTTTCCTTTAAAGAACGCGAAGCTCAACTTCGCTACCGTCTTTCTTGCCAACCAAGCTTAATTCTCGAGTTAATTTTACGCGATGTCGAACAGCACGCTACGATGCATATGCATCTCATTAATGAAACGCGTTTTCGCGAAATATTTTTCTTCTTTGAGAAACACATATAAAACTGTTACGAGTACGGTGCAATTAATGTGCTACCTATAGATCGAGGCCATATCTAATGACATTGTAAATATTCACTTTAGCGAGAATGGTTATATACAGAGTTAATAGACTATTCTATATTATATCATGGGAAATATCAACCGATTGAACGAAAATCGATAATGAATATAGAGAAATCTAATGGGTACTATATTACAAATGTCGATAACATTTTGGCAAATTTCACTCTAAAACATAATAATAAGTAATGATTAATAAGAAATGATAGACTATATCAGTGATGCATCTCACATTTAACGTGTCTATGAATTAACACCATTATCAAAGCCGCAATCATGTTCATCGCTATTCGATTACTGTTAATTAATTTACCATTTTTATAAATGAACCGAATGAATCTAAACGAGAATCCTGAGTATTCGTAGATATTAGAAATTAATTAGCGGTTGATCAATTATTTTGTACTAGATTAAACGGTATCGCGTTTCCAATTATTAAATTTTGCTCGAATATGTTATTAAATATTGAACTACCAAATCAATCGTATCTAATTTTAAGCATAACTAGTTTTTCATAACGATTTATAATTTCAATCTCTCCTTCTCTCTCTCTCTCTCTCTCTCTCTCACACACACACACACACATACATACATACATACATACACTTTATATTTCCATCTTTATATCTCTACCTCTCTTGTAGCAAACCAATAATTTTTGTTATATTTTACGAAATAAATTTTGTCTTTTTTCTTTTTTCTTTTTTCTTCGTTAAATACATACCACAAAGAATATTGATTTTAGTTGGCTGCGTTTACGTCAAGCTCTCGAGATGCAGCCACGATCTCTTTCCATTCGGAAAAATAGAAATACCTACCTAGGTAGACTGTTAGCTACCTTCTCTCTACGTACCTCGACACGGTTTTATCGCGGGCGAATTATTGAAATGTCAAAGATTTTTTCTCTCTCTTTTACCGCGAGACTCGTAGAAATGGCAGGCGCAATAACCGTTATTCCGTTGGTAGGTTGGTTGGTTGGTTGGTTGGTTGGTTGGTTTATCTGCTGGCAAAAAAGAAAGAAGAAGAAGAAGAAGAAAAAGAAAAAAAAAAGATCTGTTAAGCGACGCACACCGATATCAAAACCGTTAACCGATAAACGTTTACCTTTACGCGTTGATTTCAACCTCTTGCACGCTCGTTCTGTCACCTTATATTTCTAGACTTATCACGAGCAATATTATCGAATAGGTTTTACGAGCTTCTTAAAGACTTATAAAAAAATACCACGCAACAAGAAGTAAAAATCGTAAAATCGAAAGCTCGATATTATTTATCTCTCCGATATCTTAAATTACAATTAATTTTAATCGAATAACATAGCTATGATAAAAATAATTGAGAAATTATGAAATAAAATCTCGGAGAAAATGTTAGCTGGGAAATGTGGATACGGTTTACAAAATAAAAAAAGAAAAAAGAAAAAGAAGACGAAAGAGAGAGGGAGAGAGAGGGAGAGAGACAGAGATAGAATGTGGAAGTGCAAGGCGACACACTGGCGTGTCACGATGACGAAGAGTTGCATTAATAAAGCTCGCGAGAGCCGGTAAATTCGTTGTGGAATATTAATTAGTTTTTCCTTGGGTACATTAACGATAAGGAATGCCCGGCACGATTCAATAACGTCGTGGGCTCGCTTGACGCATCGCTTTAGTTTTTACTTGTGCCAACGAATAATAATGCGAGTTAGATATAACCAATGGAAACTAATAGAAATTATGAGAGGTACAAAAGTATGAGAGAGATGAACAAGAATTGAAAAAATTACAGATAAAAAGAAAAATGTAGATACGAAGTGGAAAATAAGATAAAAGAAAGAAAAATATATTTTCATAGAAAATTTCGATTATAAGGGATAATTTATATGGATGAATATTTAAATGTAATTTGTGAGGGAAGAAATGAGTTTAAAAGAAAAAAAAAAAAAAAAAAAAAAAAAGAGAAGAAAAACAAAAACAACAACAAAAAAGAAAAAGAAAAGATTTACACGTTCGAAATTTCTCTCATTCAAAAATTTGACTTCGATTAATAAAGTGTGTTTATATTGTTTTGATTTTCATTCAAGTAAAACTCAAGTTTATATGACAGAACCTTGAAAGGATCTACAACTCGAAAATTTGTAAGGGCAAGCCTGAGTAAGGTTTACCCTTGGCATCGATTCACATTTTCGTAGATGCTAGCGTACATATCCGCAGCAGCTGTACCAGCCGTGTCCTGCGGTCGCCCGTTGTCCTCCTGCAGGCAGAATGGAGAGGGATACGATCCCTCTGGAATATTAATACCACGCGAAATATTATAAGCCACGGTAGTCGACGACTCGGGAATACTAAATTTCGTGTGTCCTGTAGAACACTCTTCGAATACTCTATCCTTTCATTTTAACTTCGAACGATCGAACGGGACGACAATTAAAACAATTATATCAACAAATTCTTATTAAAGGGATTTTACAAATTTCTTTTTCTCTCGTAATTTTTATTCGTAATATTTTTTTCATTCAATTGAATATTACGACATATTATTAATTCACATGTAATCTTAATTAAAAATATAAATTTGTTATAACAAAACGAACATAATAAACAATCAATGTCTCTCCCACTCATAATTGAGTTTCATTCGCAGTTTCGCGTTAAATATCGATGTGCAGTGTGCATACAGGTTATTAGAGAGAGAAAGAGAGATAGAGATAGATAGATAGAGAGAGAGAGAGAGAGAGAGAGGGGGTGTTACGCGTCGAGTTACGCGTTCTAGCGCGATTATGAGGAGAACAAACTTCTCTTCTAACATTTCACGAACTAGGGCTATCGTACTTAGCTTCGACTATGAGGAAATACACGCTTGTCGTATGTACAACGAGAGGAACTGTAAGACGTCTCATTACTGTATAATTAATGCTTAACTAGTGTCGTTCTAAGACGTGTCAACGAGTATAATTTCCATTAGATAATTGGAGACGGAGGGAACAAGTTGTTGTGGTGACCGTAATTATATCGAAAGCTAAAGTTTTATCGACAAAGAAATTATCAGTAATTATTCCGAAATGCGTTGCATTATAAGTTATTGAAAGATAGAAAAAAAAAAGAAGAAGAAAAAAAAAGAATGATTGCTCCGTTGTCTTCAAAGAGAATTTTTGTGTTACAATTTTTTTTTTCTACTTTTTCCTTTCTTTATTTCTTTTATTTTGTTTTGTTTTGTTTTAATTTTTTTTTTTTTTTTTTTTTTTTTTTTTTTATTTCTTTTTTACTACGATCGATACAAGCGTTGTTTACAGACACTCTCGTAAATTATTGTTTCTCTCGATATTTTGATCGGACAAGTTTACGTTCGTTATATTTGACTAAAACAAAATAATGATTAAAGATTTATTTTTCTGAATCACCATCGAGTTCCCCCAGTAATTTAACAAACTCTGTAGAACAACGATTTACCTCTATTAGACAAAGCAGGTACGGGAAAGTGGCGCGCTACATCGACCGTAATTACAATTAACGAGAAACTTCTCTCATAGCGGCAACAAAGAAGTCAGATTGCTTTCCACTTCGATCCTTTCTCCCTCTCACCCTTCTCTTTCTCTCTTCTCTCTTATGCCCGTATGAAACACGCGCATTAGAAACTTCCTACCGAATAAAACCAAATTCACAAGCGGTAAACTAATACCACAGAGAAACCAAATCGAAAATACGAGCTCCACCTATACTATTAACGTTGCTTGTGATTTACCGTGGATGTTTGTTCGAACTCTTTCTCTCTCTCTCTCTCTCTCTCTCTCTCTCTCTCAAAATAGAAAAAGAAAATAAATGATCGATTAGAAAACGCATATCTTCTATTGAAAGAGCAAACGAGAAAAAAAAAAATAGAAAAACAAAAAAAAGAAAAAAAAAAGAAAAAGGAGAAAGAAGAAAAAACTCCGGACGAAATTTCAAGGAATTTATGGTACACGTTGTACGCAAAAGAAAACTACTTTCGAAGGAATTTTTCGAGTAAATCGATTTCCCACAAAGAAAAACAGAATCTCGATAATCCAATAACAGAAGGAAAGAGACTATAGTCATTGATTTCGTTCGTTCCAATATATAGGAACATAGAAACGTATGTAGAATATCACTGCCATGCGATAGGAATCTATGATTAGGAGAAGCCCTTTTCTCTATAGCATACAAAGAACGAAGAGAAATAAGACCCTATACTTTCCTTGATGGTACGGAGGAAACGAAGAGGGGTGAATAGCTGGCGAGAAATCGCATCCATTATGCAGAGTGGTCAAGGAATTATATCGCTCGCGTACCTGCAACACGGATAAGGCTCGGCCGGAATCGCGTGCAAAATTCAAAGCCGAAGGCGTCTTTTCGGGCGCGAACTCGCTCGAATCCAGAAGCTATGAGTCGTCGTCGTACTAGAAGGAAGAGAAAATGGAAATGAGACATAGAGAGAGAGAAAGAGAGAGAAAGGAAAGATTACTGTTACCAACAGTTACGATTCCAGCGGTTTGTCGTTGAGAGGAATAAGGTCATTCAACGTTTCAACGAAAACACGTACGAGGTCAATGTTGGCTGACGTCGATCGCGTTTGTTCCTCTTGAAAATCACATCTCTATCTTTCTCTCTCTCTCTCTCTCTCTCTCTCTCTCTCTATCTCTCTCTCTTTCTTTCTCTTTCTCTTTCTCTCTTTTTACGAGCTGAGTTTCGACCGATGCGAAACAGGACGGCAGGAACAAAATTCACAGGAAAACCTTTAGCGGTTAACGGCCACATCGTTAACGATAATTAATTTCAAACGGATCCAATTATATGAACTAGTGAAAAGTAAAAGATGAGAGAGAAAGAGAGAGAGAGAGAGAGAGAGAGAGAGAGAGAGAGAAGGTACGTAGAGAATGAAGTTCTAGAGAGAATAGAACCAGGTATAACACTTAAATTTCCTGTTCCTTTCGCTCGTGGAAACTCGCAATACTTCCCGATTAACGTGCCGCAATTTAGTCGATAAATTTGCCGATGAAATTCCGAAATGCTCGCGGTGATATTAAATTCCGCTTTCGGAAGGAGCCCAACATGGAGCACCTCTTCTTCGGGTCTACGTCTTCGCGAATGCTTCTCTCTCCTATCCTCTTACCACGACGTACAAGTTTCTTTTGCTTGAAATCGTGGATGCTGGGAAAAGCTTTCTTCGTTCCCAGGCTACTGAAGAATTTTTTAAATTCGCCTTTATTCGGAACGATAACGTGCATAGAGAGAGAGAGAGAGAGAGAGAGAGAGAGAGAGAGAGGAAGACTTCGATTTTAATTAAGAAAAATTGCTCGTGGTTTCAAATTTTCTATCCTTATTTTCTACAATTAGATACCCAAGAAATGTAGTATCAGCAAACGATGATAATAATTCCATACGAAAGATTTAAATTATAATTATGGGTTCAAAAGAAAGACAATAAGAAAAGTATAATGAGATAGACATTAGTAATAGGATAAAAGAAAAAAAATAGGATTATAGGTATCATGTAGTCAATGGAACGGGGAAAATAAAGAGAGAGAGAGAGAGAGAGAGAGAGGAAGAGAGAGAGAAAACGGAAGAGAGCATGGCTCGCGGTAGACGAGCCATTTACGGGCGCGTAAGCGGTTTCCATTGTCTATGGAGGTATAATGGAGTAATCTAGCGGTGATGCACCGCCACCAAGGCTGATATTCAAATCGTGCGCCTCTTGCAAGTACATACGAGCGACCACAATACCGGCCCTTCCGGTCGGAGGAAGGTGGAGAAGAGGAAGGAGATAGTGGTAGACGTGCGCGAACATACCTTCTGAGTGAGAGGAAGATAGATATAGAGGGAGAAAGTGACTTCGACTAGATGAACCGCGAACATTGCCCTAACCAGAAAACAAACCTTTGAGGTTGCTTTGATTGTAAGTGAAAAGGCGCGAAATTCGAATATACGAGGATCCAAACTATCGGTACGGTATATATCTCGTAATGACGAAAAATTTGCTGACGCGTGTTCAAAATTTTACGAGGGTCTGGTTTGAACGACTGAATTTTATCGAATTTTTTTTTTTTCCCCCGAGATCACGATAAATAACGATAAATAACGACAACGTTCATCTATCATTCTTACGGCTATTTTTTTTTTTTTGTATTTTCCTTTTTTTTCTTCTTTTTCTTGGTTTTTTTCTTTTTTTTCTTTTTTTTTTCTTTTTTTTTTTTTGCATTTTATAATACCTCCGCTTTAATCTAACAATCAAGCTTATCTTGAAATATTGACTAGAGCACAAAGATTTTTATCGATTGACCATAAATATGAGAGATGTTCTATTAAAAAAAAAAAAAAAGAAAAGGGAAAAAAGGAAAAAAAAAGAAGGGAAAAGAAAAAAGGAAAAAATATGAAGTAAAAGAATGAGGTTCGAAATTTATCAAGACATTTTTTTTAATAACTACCGATGGATAAAATTTTCAAGGGTAGAAAAATCTATTCTCTACCACCTCCCCCCTCTTTATGTCACCATCGTGGTTGGTTATGCGCGTTAACCTACACCACTCGCGTATCATCGACGTGCAGATGCATCTAACCATCTATGCATATATACACCTTCACGTGAAACATTCTCTCTCACTCTCTCCCTCTCTCTCTCTCTCTCTCTCTCTCTCTTTATCTTTCACTGTGTGGGTTACGAGTTTCGTATACGCTTGGTCGTGCGCGCTGGTTACGGCGATATATCATCGCACGTCCAGAGTCATAACGTGACGCGCGCAACACGCTCGTGCATCAGTCATTTAGCCGCAAATGGAATCTGCTTCCTTCCTCTTGCCGCGTTTCCGCGCCTTCTACACGCTATTTTATATACATTCTCGCAGCCATTGTATTCTAGGAAAGAGAGAATGCGCGCGTGCACACACTCAACTGCACACCGATTTTCGTTCGACGATACGAAATCGGAGCTTGTAGAAAGTGCAACCCTTCACGAAATTCGTAGAAACTCGCTAGAAATTAATTACGTTGGTGAGGCAACAAAGTGCTTTTATTAACAATGGATTATGATCGACGACGAGACCATACGAGATCGCGTTCGAAGGTTTCTGAAGCTTCCTAGATGACGGATGAGTACGAGGTCTTTCTTTCCTTCTTGAATTTTCGTCGTTTGCACAGCGGCAACGAACAACATTTTGTAATTTTCTTTTTCTTCCTTAAAAGAAATCGTTTAAACGTTATAATTATTTTCATAACGTTCACGTTGCTATAACGATCAATTCAATATTTTTCAAAAATACATAAATCACGAATAAAAATAATCAACAATAATTACTTTAATTATAGAACATTATTTAATGAATTAACATATTAACTTACACAAATTGTTAAAATAGATAGAAATAATTCAGTACACGCTTGAGTGTCGAAGGATCATTAAAATTTAAATAAAATCTAATCAATCCGCAAGGAGAGAAAGAAAAAAAAAAAAGAAAATAAAAGAAGAAACAAGAGATACGTACCGACTTTAGAATAGGTGGTTGCAAAAGGGAAGAGAAAGAAAAATTTCTCTCGTTGTCGAGAAAGAAGCTTGAACTCCTAGGAGGTTAAAATTCGCGTAACGAAGATTCGAAGTGGAAAAATCGCGGGAGGTCGCAAGAAAGCGTGTACGTGACCTTTCGTAGAAATCTCGGGCACGTGGTGGTGTTACCGAAGGAAGCTCGCTTGTCGGTAGGAAAAGCAGGCAGATGGAGGAAGCACAGGAAAACTAAACAGGAAAGAAAAAAGGGAAAAAAATAGAAGAGAAAGAGGAAGAGAGAAAGAGAAAGAGAAAGAGAAAGAGAGAAAGAAAGAGAATGAGTGAGTGAGTGAGAGCGTGAAATGGCACCTGCTGTGGCCTGTGCGCCACATCTTTCGTCTCCCTCTTTTTTCCCCCTCTTTTTTCTTCCCTCTCAGTCGACGATCTTCTTTCTCTTCCATTTAATGGACTTTAACGAGCCCCGAGATATGAGTGGAACGAAGAAAAGAGAATCTCGAAAAGAGAGAGAAGAAAAATCACAGGACGACGCGGTTAAATTAGAAAACTCCTGAGTTCCTAAGGGCAAAGGAAGGAAAAGGGAGAAGGATATTTAAATTAGGTGAACACCCTGCGTAAAGTCCGCATCCCTAATGAGCCGGATAAGCGATCGAGATTTTTCGGGGTTCCCTCGAACGAGAACCAACCATCGAAGTTACAACAGCCCTCTACTCCGACCCTTCTTCTTTCTTCTTCTACTTCTTCTCATCTTTTTCCGAGGCAGGTGTTTGGCCCCTAAAGATTCCGGTTTTCGTGATATCATCGACCGGTTAACGACGTGCCAGGAGATCGCATTCTTTGTTAACTACGAAGCTCACGATCTACGATTCGAGAAGTAGAGAGCAATTGTACAGAGCCGACTACTACTCAATCGAAAATTATCATTTTATTATATATTTCATTTGAATAAATTTGTAATTGGTTTGCTTAACCCAAATCAATGGAATTGTAATACATAATTAATATTATTTATTCATATTTATATATTCACGTTAATTAAAATAAAATATATAATATATATATATATATATATATATATATATATATATATCAAATAACAATTACATACGAAATCGATCTCATCTTCAAACAATTATTTGTTAACTCACGTTAATTAAAAATTTTCAGAGTTTATCCATAATTGTTTGTATAACGTTTCGAGAAAAACCATGAATCTTTTCGTACGTTTTACACTCGTTTCGACAATGAACGAACGCGGAAAGAATAGCTAAGCTTGGGAATTTTTCAAGCGAAACATTTTCCATCCTATAACGGACAAACATTAGCAACTGGGGTAGGAGGTTTTCAGAAAGAGAAGTTATAATGTATATATAGATATAGACATAAGTTATATATTATATATTATATATATATATATATATATATATATATATATATATATATATAGTATATAGACACATGTACACATACATAGGTACAGCTATATTTATGTATCTATATATTACAAAACACGTTTATCAAGTGGACCCGAGATGCAAACCATTGCATTAACATATAGATAAGCCGTTTCTCTCGTGGCCATGTTAAACATAATAATCCATATTTCCCGATAGTACTCCTCGCAATTAATGATACAAGCCGTACGACGTGAATATTGTTACATTAACGAATACTACGTTTCCAGTGGCCGATCATCATCAGTCGATACTGTTATCCTCTGGGTAATAATTAAACCCTTTTACGATATTCGATCGATATTCATTTCGATGAATAGACCGTATAATTTGTTGTCCGCCTCTTCCGAATGCGTAGGATTTTTAAAAGAAACCATTATATTATCATTATTATTACTATTATCATCGACATCATTAACGTCGTTATTATATTCGAAACGAGGATATATATCGCTTGTACTAAAAAATTTCTATTATCATCTTTTAAATAAATTCCCTAATATCTAATATATAATATATATATATATATATATTTAGATTTTATTAATTAATTCTTTTAATTTCTCGAGATACATACAGGATTTTCAATGTATTGCTGTGTTATAGAAAAATGGAAAAAGAAAAAGTATTATTCTTTTACAAAGAAAAATTCATAAGCTTATATTCGGTGGTTTTTATTAAAAAATTTTTATACATCTCTTTAAATATTACGTATCATAAAATGAATATTTTATGAATTTGTAAAATTTGTTAAAGAGATGTAATAATTTGAAATTATTTGATGTGAATGAAATTAAAAAAAAAAAAAAAAAAAAAAAAAAAAAAAAATAAACGAAAATAACATAATTATCTCTGGCCTTCAAATCTTTGAGAGTGAATATATACGTCATCTGATTACAAAAGTTTAGTTGATGACGACGAAGGTATACAAGAACGTCATTCTTTTAATAAATATTTCTGATTAATCATCCTTTATATCTGTCGTCGATGATTATCAATATTGTAAGGATGAGGATCGTATTCGCGCTCGACTTAAATTTTCATAGAACTATAGCACGTACCTACTGTATTCTGCTAATTAATAATTCTCTATTTGAGTGTATACCAGTACCGTATCCTAAGTGTTCTAAGAGAATCGATATATTATTCACAGAGAAAGTACACTGAAGAGCTATAATGGAGCATTTGGAAATACTAAATTCATTTTTGAAACTCCATTATCAAACAAATCTTATATACCCGTAATCTCATTTTCTTAAAAGATACTACTATCTTATAGTAGTATCTTTTAAAATGAAATTATAATTCTTAATTGATACTTTATTATAGAGTCCTTTCTTTATGTAAAATAATTGTACAAATAAATTACAAAAAATAAATCTGCGGACATGTTATGCGAAAGTGTAAAATACTTTATACCAGTAAACTATCTAAATGAATAGGAGAAAATATTGAATGGTTCTTTTTTTCTTCTTCTTCTTCTTTTGTCGAATTAAAGATCGACGAACAAATCAAATTTAGCCCTAATCACGTAATATTGAACAAAATAATAAAGAAAAAAAAAAAAAAAAGAAAAAAACAAGTACAGAGAGAAAGACGATGACAATACGTTTGACAAATAAACAGGTCAAGCGATCGATCCACGACCTCGATTCCGTAACGATCTCTTTTTTAATTAAAATATAATTAAAGCTGCTTGCGAAGAAGAATTTAAAACTATTACAAGAGAGACAGGTGTACTGTATCTCGTTCGCTCTTCTTCCTCTCTTTAGTCGTTGGTCTCTATATGTATATATAAAATTATACGTGTATATATATATATATATATATATATATATAAACACACACACACATATATATATATATATCAAAAGAGGGAGAAAAGAAGTTCATACTTTCGTATAAGCAGCTGTATCTCATTACAGCTTTTCACGAGCGGAGAATATTTCACCTGGTTGAGTTACATAATGGTCGTTCGAGAACTCTTCTTCTGGAGTATACGCGAGTACGAACTCATTTCTCTCTGCCTGATAGCGCCGCTTTTATGGATTAATTTCCTTTATTTTCATTTTCTAACGAAATCCGTGATAAAGAGAAAGAAAGGATCAAGCGAAGTCTCCTCTCGACATTATCCTCTTTTTGAAATTATTGAAACGTGCTTGGAATCTTTCCTTATACGAGAATATACGTTTGGTACTTTATTAAATAATATAAAAAAAAATCTCTTCTTTAACAGAGTGCATTACAATATTTTATGATATATTTACAAGTATATTATATATATATATATTTCTCTCGGAGAATATATTTTTGTTCACTGAAGAAAATTTTTTTTAATATCTGACGTATAGCAAGGAACAGCTGAAAGGGAAGTTGGAAGGTTGAGAAGGGGATACTAACGTATCGGCTCGTTAGATTTTCTAACGGATGCTCAAAGATCCTTGTCGCTTGCCTATATGGAAACCGAAACGATAACCGTGACTTTAGGAAAGGTGTACAGCTTGAGAAAGAAGGGCGAAGATGAAGAAGAGAGAGAGAGAGAGAGAGAGAGAGAGAGATACGCTCGTTCGAAGAAGCTGGATGAGAGCATTTTACTCGATCAGACTTCATAAGATATACCTGCTATACTACCCTTCGTAAGCCGAGACATTTTAACTTCCTCCCCACCCTTGGACAAATTCCTTATGGCATAGGATCTAAAACGAAACTTTCTTCCTTTATAGATACTTAAGCTATCGAATAAAAATTCAATAATATTAAATTTACTTAGTAAAACAGATTGATCGTAAGAAAATAAATAATATAATATTATTCCAATATTGAAAGGATTTCGTTTATAAATATTTGCAGGTTCAATCTTTGCATGAAAAATATCAATTATTTTTCAGTCGAAAAAAAGGAAAAAAAAAAGAAGGAAAAATTTTGTATTTAATACAAAAGTGTAATTAATTAAATGATTCTATAGAAAGTTTGTAAAAAGTTATTACGACGGGTATAAAATGTGAACTTCTTTATAGATAGTG
>NC_060956.1:18860998-18910998 GCF_910589235.1 Vespa crabro | reverse complement strand
TTTACCGCACTTTGATTAAATACTAAATATAATATAATATACATATATATATATTATATTATATATATTATAATCTTTTAGTTCTGATAGTCTTTAATATTTTTGCATTAAAATATTAAATACGATCTATTTAAACATTGATCTATATTAATTCTAAATTACAATAAACGTTATTAATAAAAATATTAAAACAAAATATTAATAATTAATGTTAATCATAGCTTAAAAAATTGTTAAAATTTCAAACCAAAATATGTTAACATCGATTGTACCAAGATCTATTATTCGAATCCATTCAAAGATATCACGTATTCTGCTCGCATTAGATCCTTTTAATATTCTAATAGTATAATAAATTCGAAATCTCTCATGAAAGATCGATCGTAACTATCTTCATTTACGTATTGTTCCTGTATACGCATTGATGACCTATATACGATTGACGAAATTACACATTACAGAGCAAACAAAACATATAAAGATTAACTCGTCGAAATATAAATACATAGTTACACCAAGATCAAAAACAACTGTTACATATATACACTACAAATGCACATACGCATACGCACATTACCGATATTATCAAAACGTCATTTTATCAATTGTCATATTGACAAAAGAGAATTTCTAACTTTTACGAGTAAAATGCTCTAATGTTATCAAATGCTGTCTACCGTTACAATAATTATATTCGTTTTATAAAAGCATCCAATTGGCCTGTCCAAAGGCACCAGCTGAAATGTTGACAGGCCAATTCACTCGAATTATACGTTCGATTAATGTTTATATTTCAAAAAAATATTTTTACATTATTACGATTATATTAACGTACAATATAATAAAAGGATTTTACATCGAAATGAAAGCCGATAAAATGGCTTAGTTCAAATAAGTTTATAACGTTAGAAAGTTAATCGAAAAACAATTACGTTTGTATGCTCGATAAGTAAGTAAAAAAAAAAAAAAAAAAAGAAATTATGACATCGTCAATTGTATCGACATGCTTAAATCGACGTTTTACGTTATCGTTAAAGAGGGATTTTTAATTAAGAACCGGTAGTACCATCGGAATTGATGAAGAGAAAAATAAGATAATGTTGGAAAGGGCAAAGAGAATAGAGAAGGAATGAATGATTTCTGACAAGTGTAAGTACCGATAAAAGGGCCCTGCTACATTGTGTCCAACGAGAGATTAAAAAAATAAGCCTAATGGCCGATTCACGTAGCAAGGACGTAAAGGGTCTGAGGAAAGTTGGCGCGTGGCTCGAGGGCGCCGATTCTGAAAAGGGCGTCAAGCTGGACCGTAAAACGTTTATTCGACCCTCTTTATTCCTTTACAATGTAGTTTGTTGCGCTCTTCAAAAAGAAAGAAAGAGGGGGAAGAGAGAGAGAGAGAGAGAGAGAGAGAGAGAGAGAGAGAAAGAGAGAGAGAGAGGACCCGGTCTCTTCTTTCGAATAGCTACAAAATTCGTTCCCTGCGAAGTTTCTCTTTGACGGACACACACAATACGTTAACGATCGAAATTCGAAGGTCAATTGTGAAAGAATCGGATGAGATTTTCTTTCTTTTTTTTTTTTTTTTTTTTTTAAGGGATACATTTACAATTCTTTCTACGGATAATGATTCGAATGAAATGAAACGAGAAAAAGAGGGATGGGGGAAAGAAAAAGTCTATTATAAAATTAGGATAGACAGTAATTTTCAATTTACAAAGTCGTACGATCGAATTACATAACTGGAATTTTTGTAAAGTGAAAAACGGACATCGAGATTAGAATCTTTCCGGAGAGCAGTTTGAACGTAACGAGTGGCGTTCGAGAGGGAAAAGTCTCTGACAGATTTAAAGGTTTCGTGGGACTAAACGAAGGAAAGAAGGAAGAAAAGAAGAAAAATAAAATAAAAGAATAGAAAAGAAAAGAAAAGAGAAAAGGATGAGTGGAGGGAAAGAAAGGATTTTTGAGAGAGAGAGAGAGAGAGAGAGAGAGAGAGAGAGAGAGAGAGAGGAGAGTTTGTGAGTGAGTGAATCGAGTAGAAACGTTTACGAAATTGGAAGCTGCGACGCGAGTTCACGGAAGTAGAGATAGGAGAGTTTCGAGAGGCAGATAGCAGAGAGAAATTCCACGAAGCGTGGACGGGATAAGTTATCCTCGCGTTTCAGGATACGCGTCGACATTATTTCGTATCTTGCAGGACACTTCGGCCAATGAGGATGTCCTGCCCGTTACGCTACCGGAATTCATAACGAGGTCTTATCTCTCTTTCTCTCCCTCTCTCTCCCTCTCTCTCTCTCTCTCTTTCTGCCTCTTCGTCTCTTTCACGATTTATACTTCTTTTCATTCCTCTATATCTTTTCACTCCCTCCCTCCCACGCTTCCTTCCTTCCTTCCTTCCTTCCTTCCTTCCTTCCTTCCTTCCTTCTTTCCTTCCTTCCTTCCTTCCATCACACTCTGCTACTTCATCTTGCCTCCCTCTTCCCACCTACTCTTTCTCTCTCATGTTCGCACACACGGTCAGGTAATATCACGCGATTCTTTCTTGGAATGGAGCCCGGCTCTTAGTCTTCTCTTCACGGTTGTCGACTTCTACTTTTTAAAACTTCTATGGTATATCCACGAACTGGACACATTTGCAATTTCAAAAGTCTAATCTCCCGAAATATTTTTCAGAATCTAAAAATATCTCTTTTATCGATATTATCGCCTTTTGTCTCTGTATGATATTAATTATTGATATTTCGAATGAATCAAAATATTACCAATCGATAAATATTTGATAAATAATAATCTTTTACCGATTAATTAAAAATATTACATTCGAGAGCAAACATATAGAATTCTATATACACATGTTAAACATTTCGACCGGTGTACTTTTGATAGCGCGTAAGGCACGTCGTACTCGCTAATAACAAATCTAGCAGCGGTGATTACACGCTGTGATTTCGCTGAGAATTGGACGAGTGATTAATTCTCGCGGGCAATCCCGTCCTTGCCCCAAAATGTCCCTTTCACCTCTCTCTCTCTCTCTCTCTCTCTCTCTATCTATCTATCTATCTATTTCTCTTTCTCTCTCATACACGTTCCCTATGCGGATTTGTCGGACGAGCCACTCACAGCAAAGATATTTTAATTCCGAAGCGCCGGCGAAGCCGTTTGGAATGGTTATTAATTCGTGCGTCGAGAACGGAGGGTGTGGACAGTATAGGAAGAAGGGGGAGAACGAAAGAGAGAGAGAGAAAGAGAGAGGGAGGATAGCTTTGGAGAAAGAAAAAAGAGAGAGAAAGAGAGAAAGGTAACGTTCGTAAAAACAGCCCCATTGTTATCGCTGTCCCGCGGCTCGTTTCGCAGTGGGCGGCACTCGAATGAAGAGTGAGAGAGAAAGAAGAGAAGTTTCGTGTAAACGCGTCTGCTTGCTCGACACATATACATATACACGATATATGTATATCTGTGTTCAGATTTTACTAATGACAAAAGAGTAGAAGCGAGAACGATTCTTTTACATTGATTAATGCATCTCATGAATGAATGGTACACACCATGGATGATGAGCCACCCACTCACCCCTTGAAACGTTTCTCTTGCTACCCTTCTTCTCTTTCCATGCCGTCTATTCGCTCATCCATCCGTCTTCGTCCCTCTCTTAGCAAAACATTTTCCATCTCCTTTTATCTCTTTCTTCTTCCTTTCTTCTCTTTACTCGACGGTAGCAACTCGTTTCGCAAGGACGGACTCATCTCCGATTTTATGCCTCGTTTGAAGGCTCATCCCTCTTCTCTACCCCTCTATCATCTTCTACCTAACTCTACATCTTCCCTTCTCATTCTCCAGTTGACTCGACGACGATTTCATCCCTTCCTTAATGTACCTACCCAAATTCGGATACCACGTATCCGTGAATTTCTCTATAGAGAGAAACGTTTTATATGCTATTTAAATAAGCTCGCGAACACGTGAACATTATGTTTA
This sequence comes from Vespa crabro, assembly GCF_910589235.1. Lineage (NCBI taxonomy): Eukaryota > Metazoa > Arthropoda > Insecta > Hymenoptera > Vespidae > Vespa > Vespa crabro. Next base: position 18,907,026 of record NC_060956.1, on the reverse strand, counting down.
AATCTTGCTCTTTCTTAATATTTGGTAGATATAAGTGACAGATATTAAGATGCTCGAAATAAGTCCTTGCCTTCGTTAAAATTCCAAGATATATCTTTCTTTCTCTTTTATTACCTGAACAATGATCTTTATAGTGAGAAAGGTCGGTCGAGATAAGAAAGGAACGTAATTCTCTCGGCATAATTAATTTCTACGATCAACGTCCATGTTCTCTTCATTTACACGTAGACAAAATCTAAACGAAGGATATCTTATGTTTTATCTAATCTGACGAATTCAAAATTTCGTATTACGATGATTATTGTATATAATAGAGTTAATGAAGAAAAAAAAAAAAAAAAAAAAAAAGAAAAAATAAAGCTTTCCCCGATAATAAAATTGAATCACACATTTTTAGATGAACTTTGTATTCGATGAAAATATGTACCTATATAAAAAGACATTGTTAAAACTATACCTAGGGTTACCGATAACGGAAGTCCTTGAAATAAAGTTAACGACAAGAGAAGAACGGCCAAGTCAATATTGTCCTCTTGCACTATAAGACGAGTTAAAGTACACCCTGGGAGCAGCACAGAACGCAAGAGAACTTTCTATATCTCGATGCGTAGTTTCGAACAAAGTTGACAGAATCTAAGTCGAAGTTGCACAGTCCCCCTTCGACGTTTCCTACATCGTAGAAATAAATACGGCCACCGTTGGCCCCGTATCTTCGTATACCACCGTGGCTTCGTATCAAGAGTCGCTGGATAAAGCGAGAAATAGAACCGGGAAGAAAAGACTGCTATAATACATTGACTAATGCCATCTTAAATAATGTCTGGTACATTCAACTCGAGTTTTATTTATTTCGATTAGAAATTTACAAGAGAGGATAAAAAAAAAAAATAAAAAAATTAATAATTTATTATAATATAAACGTGAAAGTGATTAATGCAGTATGAAATATTTGAAAAATTTTCCTAACATCACAATGATCCTTTAATTATTTATTAATATGTAATTATTATTCTTATTATTGATCTAAGTTATATCCATGAAAAAAGAAATATAAATGTCAGATTCGTATCAAAAAGATACCTTTAAAATCCTAAAAGCAATAGATCATATTTTCCTATCCAAGAAGATCGGTGTCATATTTCGAATCATCGTTCGTTCCATCGATCACGTAAATCGATAACACCTTTAAAGACATTTTTCTACTGGAACCAATTTCCTTTCCGACGAAACAGATTTGCGATAAGAAAATCTGATCCGATTTATCTACATTCGTCCGTGCTTCACTTCTGACTAGATATTTTCAAAGTTTCCTTTCTTGTTTTCTTATTCTGTTTCTATAACTTTTAACAAAACTCTCTCTCTCTCTCTCTCTCTCTCTCTCTCTCTCTCTCTCTCTCTCTCTCTCTTACTCGTCGAGAATCGTTTAATCTTATCTATCGATATTCAAAAGAATATATAAATTGGATTAACCTACCCAATATGTATGTAAAGGCCACCAACAATATACTACGTGTTTGTTTATTAATGAGGCAGTAAATCTTCGTCGAATTAATTTGAAAGAAAGAGAGAGAGAAAATAAAAAGAAAGAAAGAAAAGTAAGTATAGTAAGACTAGTATAGACGCCCGCATGTGTCGACCTAGACGTTCCTTTTTTACTTCGGCTATTCAACGCGTATGATATACAACAAACGTATCGTTTATGTCTCGTATTAACGCTCTTTATGAACTAATAATTCTTAATAAGTCGCTTCGCTATCTATAACGTTCTCCATTTAAATCTTTGAAAATAAACACGAGGTTAATTTGAACCTTCTTATATTTTCATTTTCATTCATACGAAGAAACATGAATATGTGAATTATTTTCGATTTAAAGTCATATTTTCAAAACATCGAATGAAATGGTTAATGCGTGGAAAGAAGTTTTTATGATTACTCGAAAGTAAATGAACGGATCCATTAAAAGCATTATGCAATTGATACGATTTCAATGGAAACGTTTTTCCTCTTTCCGGATGTTATAAAAATAAGGAGAGTGTAGTGATATGCTTCGACTGTCGATATAACCAACAACGAGGTATCGAGCTTCAACAAGACGGAAATGGTCTTTCTATTCCTTCCTTCGTATTTCCTTATCGCGACGCAATACATTCTTACATACGTTGATTTCTGAGAATCGAATTCCGAAGGTACCGCTTTTTATTCTCGATACCCTTTCCCCGTCCCTTTTATGTCTCGATATTTTTACTTTTACGATAGTACAGAGTTCCGGGAGAACGCAAAGAAAATCAAATCTAATGTCCGCCGATGCTCTCGAAGTAGTCGTAAAGTTTCTGAAAGCTTTTGCGATAAAAGTAAGAAAATCTGCCGATTAACCTTCCTTTTTTTTTTCTCAGGGATACGACATTGAAAATTTCGTTACCAGAAATAGGTAGATATATTCAACGTAATCGATACAAATGGTATTGCGATGATAGAAATTAATTGAAGATAAGTCACATAGTTATTCGAAAACTCTGCTCGATGAACGTTCCGCTTCTTTTTCTTGTTTTTCTTTTCCTTTTTTTTTTTTTTTTTTTTTTTTTTTTTTTTTTTTTTAAAGACCATTGATACCTTGCCAAGATAACAGAGACCCGATCAAATTTTCCTATTATATACTTAAAATGAAATGTCAAGTTCGATTGTAGGACTATTTACAATGTTTACAAATTAAAAATATTTTGTTATTGAATCTTCTTATACACGTAAACATAACACATGTTAGATAAATTTATACATTTTCGAATAAATTATTCCTTTATGTATACTCTTATCGGCAATTTTAATTGTTGATAATATACTGTCTCTGTCAGAGAAAAAGAAAAAAAAAAAAAAAGAAAAAAAAAGAAAAAGAAAAAAAGAAGAAAAAATAAGTGGAGAAAAAATTAAGACAAGAGACGAAGAGACAGAAAAACGAAAGAATTTCAAAGTACTTACTTTTCCAAGTAGAACGCAGATTTCAATAAAGAAGTAGTCTTGATGTCTCTTAAACGAAGAAATAAAGCCAGAGCCTCTTTTTCTCTTTTCTCAACAGGACGAAGGAAGAGAAAGCAAGCACGATCGTCGTAAAAAAAAAAAAAACACGAAGCACAGTAAATATCCTTTATAAGGTCACGTGACACACAGTAGAAACTAACCGGAACCACGAATCTCTATATTTCTATTTCCTTCCTCAGCCTTTCTCTATCTCTTTTTCCTCTCTTTCCTCTCTTTCACCCCTTTATACATTCGCCCGAACTTCGTTTTCCTTCGTCGCCCTTCGTAGTCGCTCGAACAAAAAAACCTTCGACACTTTCAGTCGTTTCTCCTTCTCTTTCTCACTCTTTCTCTCTCATCTCTCTCTCTCTCTCTCTCTCTCCCTCTTTTTTTCTCTTTCTCTCTTTATCTCTCTCTCTCTCTCTCTCTCTCTCTCTTTCTCTCACGGTAATAACTCTTCAACCTTTATTATTTTCATCATCCTTTCTTCAATTCTTGAAATTATACTTGGAACCCGTCGTACTCGTCGTCGTCTTTCACGATATAATAATAAATCGTAAAAAATCAAAGATGGACGTCGTAGTTGAATATCCGTCGCACTGTCAAAAAAATTAAAGAGGGAAAATAAGACATTAGATTTCTGACATCTTCGAAAGAAGGATTTGTGTATGAAAGATATAAAAGGAAGAAATGAAAGAAAAAAAAAAAAAAAAGAGAAGTAAAGAAAGGAAAAGAGATAGGGAAAATATATAGAAAGAGGAAAGTAAATTGTGCAAAAGAGAGAAAAACGGACAAGGAGAGAAGGAGGGTATAAAGAGAGATGGATGTATAATATACGCGGGGAAACGAGCGAGGCGACAGTCGCGTGGTATCGATTCGTGGTCGTGGAAAGCCGGCGGAGGCAGCCAAGAGAGCGAGAACGAGAGCGAGAAAGAGAAAGAAAGAGAGAGAGAGAGAGAGAGAGAGAGAGAGATAGCTTTTTCTTCGTTTTCCCTCCCCCTTCTCGAGCAACGATCTTTTATCTTTGTCTCTCTCTCTCTCTCTCTCTCTCTCTCTCTCTCTCTCTTTCTCTCCTTTATCTATCTCTCTTTCTGTCTCACACACGCATACACATTCACTCACCCATACACACACGCACTCGCGCGCGTACATACACACACGCAAACACACATACACACACACACACACCTTAAAACTTCTTCGTCCCTCGATGCACCTTTTCTCTCTCGAGCAACCTACTCTCGCTCGTCCGTTCTGTTACTGGTCTGTTCTATCACACTCCGAATACGAAATTTTCTTTCTCCCTTTTTCTTCCCTCAAAAAAATTCGAGTCCTCTTAAATATTATTATATCCTTTGAGATAAACGAGAGGAGAAAAAGTCACGCGAGTCGTTTGGCGCGTCCCGCGAGGGATGTAAACGATAATGTAAACGAACGACGACGATGACCTTTGTTGTTTTTTCTTTCTTCTCGTCGACTTGTTGGGGGAGGGGGGGGGGGGAGGCGAGAAAAAAAAAAAAAGAGAAAAAATCTCTGCGATCGTTTTCAAGGAAAACGTGGACGACGAGAATCGTTCGTTCGATTGTCCTATAACGAGGATTGTTATATTATTTGAAGACGAGAGCAACGTGCGCGAACAACACCGGTGCGTCCTTGCGTGCGTACGTGCCGGCGGCGAAAAAGCGACAGACACATCTCCCACGGACGTCCGGGTCGGACTGAGCGCTCGAATCGCGCCGAAGAAGCACGGAGCTGTCCGAGCTACCGGTTACCCCCACCGTCGCACCCTCTCGCGCCGCCGCTACGCTCTCTCCACCGCGCCAAGCTGAAACACGCTTCGGCTCGCTTCCACCACCCTACTAACCGTACTTTCCTCTTTCTCTCTATCTCTATCCTTACTCTCTCTCTCTCTCTCTCTCTCTCTCTCTCACCCTTTCCTTCCTTTTACCCCTTACTTCCATCCCTCAAACACCAGCAACCCTACCACCACTAGCATCCTCGTCTACGCCTCGACATCTACTTGGTATCTGCTTCTCTTGCTACCCTTCGTGCCGATCGCCTCTTCTTCACCCTCTCGCCCTCATCCCTCCCCCTACTCTCTCTCTCTCTCTCTCTTTCTCTCTCTAAACCACCCCCAAAACGCCAGTCGGCCGAGGATTTAAGGCCCGTTCTCTCTCTACGCGGTGTTGCCAATTTAGCGGGAACGCCGCTCTTGACAGTGGATCAATCTTTTCGTTGATTTCGTTTTCCTGCAACACCTCTTCCACTTTTTCCATTGGTCTTTAAATAAATGCAAACTTCGATGCTACCGTAATATTTTTCAGATAATCTTTCTTTTCTTTTAGTTAGAGAAGAAGATTTGTTTCTTCGCTGGCAGCCTAGTTTTTAATAGAAGGATCTAAGCAGCACGTGCACAAACACGACAACGATGATGATGACGATGATAACGATGATCTATTCAACGCATACACATAAGTAGAGGAGAATATATTTTCTAATAATATTATTTTATAGATATATTATATCAGTTTTTACGTTTTTAATCTTCTTCATTTCGACTATACATTTTTGACTCTCAATTGGACTATCATCGAATGGTAATAATTTTGATAAAAAAAAAAAAAAAAAATAAAAACAAAAAAAAATAAAAAAAAATAAAAAAAATAAAAAAAAAAAAATAGTCGATTTGGTAAAGAATACAAATTATTCATGTAAATTATTTAACGAAAGAAAATCGACGCCTCGTTATTTTCATTGCTCTCGAATGGCTCGACAATACGTGTTCTCTATAAAATACCCGCACGAATCGAACATCGAAGATATTCTAACAACGAGCTCGCGTTTCATCGTAGCAAGCAGGTAAACGTGTCGGGTTTTAAAAACCACGAGCGATTTGATGCATCGCAAAGCTCGTGCAAAGCTATACTTTAAATACGTACCGATCGATTTTCAACGTTATTTGTAATTTATACAGTGGCGCGCGGATTTCCAAGTATCAGCGTTTCGCTGTCGAAATCCGTTCTCACGTTTAGAGTTTTAACTTGTAATTAATTGTACGATACATTACGTGGCATAATATATGTAATTTGTAATGCACACATTCGTAATGGGTAACACGATATCGTTCCCTGTTCAAGCGTTCGGGATGACTGTCGATTACTCGATTTATTTCGACGTAGGAGGATACTCAAACGGTTCGCGGAGGAAAGAGCGAATTGCGTATATCGTAACGAACTGATTTACAACGCGGAAAACGATAAATATTTAACTGCATGAAATACAGGAGCTCGAGTGTAACATATAAAATGCGCGTATCACCATAAGATGAATTTTTCTATTGAATCGTTCAACAGTTATTTTTATCGAACATTCCAAACTCTAACGATCCTATTTTTTAACCAATTTTTTTGTTATATCCAAGCTGTTTAATTTAATTGTAAATTCGAGTATAATACATACGTACGTATATTCGTTGCATCGACGAGGCAAGGGCCACTAATTTTGACTGGAAGAATCCATTGTAATAACAAAAAAAAAAAAAAAAAAAAAAAAAAAAAAAGAACAAGAGAGAAAAAAAGAAAATAAAAAAGAAAAAAAAAGCAACAGGAAAAAAGCGACGTGAAAAATAAACTCTCGGTGTCGTAATTCCGTTCGTGGATGAGAATAAAACTGGACGAATCGAGAGGAAACGAATGAATCAATACCGTACCTACTATCGCGAAAAGCGACGTGATTTGAAAGGAGGCCCGAAGGTTCTTCGCAAAGCTCGTCTGGATCACAAAAGAAGTACGAGTTTTTCTTTAGAAGAAGGAGAAGAAGAAAGAGAAAAAGAAGAAGAAGAAGAAGAGGAGGAGGAGGAGGAAGAAGAAAAAAGAGAAGAAGAAGAAAAGGCAAAAAAGAAAAAAGAGAAAGATAAAAGGAAACAGAGAAATGAAGAAGAGAGAAAAGGGTGTACGACTGCCGACACGAACCATTTCGAGTTATTTCATCAACGGCCACCTTTATCGGTCGTAGAATCGGTGTATCTTCCTTGGGGCTGATCCTATCATCGATTCATCCGAAGTGGGTTAACTAGCTTGAGAGTGACGTAAAAATGGATTAATGCGTGTCGACGTTGAAAGGAATGTCTCTCATTAGAGTAATGTGAAAATTATTAAAGACTCCCGCGAGTTTGAAGGGATGATAATTTGTGCTCGAGATGGAGATTTAAAGATATCTGTATCTACAAAAGAAAAGAAAAAGAAAAAGAGGGAAAAAAAAAAGACTAGAATTCCCAAATCGATGTCAACGTCAATGATCCGTCAACGTTTTCATTATTAATTGTTCGCTCGGGACAAAGTCGAATCGAATAGTATGGCACAGGCACACAGACATACTTATATGTGTGTATCTGTGTATATATATATAGATATATATATAGATGTATATATATATATATATATCATCGTAGCGACCTTCTTTCATTTTACCTCGAAGCATCTGCCACGAATCGCAAAATTATAGTCCATTCTCGGCATACCTTCTCGCTAGATATCTATACCAACGTGAGATTCGCTTTTCTACGGTAACTTTTCTTGCTCTCTCGTTTCTCGTTCAGACGCTTTTTGATAGTTCTCCCTGAGAAGAAATAACTTAGATATTATTGGTCGATCCTTGACGTTCTAAGAGTTACCGCAAAATACCGATGACATGTCTCGTTATTAGGATTTTTATTTCCTTTCCATCATTTTATTACCTATTGTATTTCGATGGAAAACCAAAGTGATTCGAAATGTTTCAGTTGTATATGCCAGGCAAATTGTATATGAGGCATGAATAAAAGAAATGAAAAAGGCAAATGGAGGAGAATCGAGGAAAGAAAAGTTAGAATGGAAAGGAGAAAAGAAAAAGCTGAAGAAAATATTGAAAATAGTATGAACGTATCCAAGAGAAAAGAGAGATGAGTGTGATAAAACTTTTAGATAAAGAACGAAGTCTCTCTCTCTCTCTCTCTCTCTCTCTCTCTCTCTCTCTTTCTTATTTTCGTCTTTTCACAAAGAGATTTGTATCTCTATGACGTAGCATCAACGTATCTTTTTAATATCATTTGTCATTTTAATAATATAAGTATTCACTCGAATTTGTTCTTCTTTAGTAAACAAGAACTAAGAAAATAATCAAAATATTGTTCTTTAATCTTTTCTCAAATATCACGTCACTGATAAATAAATATTAATCAATTTGAAACATATATATATATATATGTATCATATAGCATGTGTACATCGAATACATTTTTCTTTCCTAAAGGTTTTCTTAAATGATAACATTTTTTATATCTTCTGATATGAAAATGGCTTAGGAATGACCGGTCGACTTTTTTTCCACGTAGTTCTCCGAATTCAGGAGAACGAGAAAGATACTCATTGGTGAGTATCACCGAAAATCCAGAGACGATGCTATTCAGGCAGAAGGATCAAAATTAAAAAATGGTAATTCAATCGTTTCTACGGCAGGTCGAAGGTTTCTCACAGATACGCGAAAGCTCATAATAAAGTACCTCATCACCATTATTTTTTCTTATCCTCGAGTAATCCTTCTCGATGCTTTTTAATGACTGTAGCACTCTTTTTATCAATTTTTTTTTTCTGAAAGAATTCAATGAAAATGAAACATGAGTTATGAACGACAAGTACTATGATATTTCACATCTAAAACCTAATATTTCCCTTTTTATCTCATTTCATCTTGTTAATTGTCATATATGTTGATTCATGAAAATTACGCTTAAATATAGTGTGAATATCGGAGGATTAATTGATGAACAGTTGTATGTATTTAGTGTAACGTAATATGAAATTGAAAAAGTCCATATTAAAATGTCTTTTTATTTACATATTACATAGTTAAATTTGAAGCTCTTTTCGTAAGCTAGACGATGTCGAAATAATCCAAGTAAAGTACATTAACATTCTCTATTAACAGGTTCCCTTAGGATCGGCTTTGTCGAAAGTCTCTCTCTCTCTCTCTCTCTCTCTCTCTCTCTCTCTCTCTCTCTCTCTCTCTCTCTCTCTCTTTGGTTTTAGAGACATGACAGCAATGTCGCATATGCGTAATGTCAGATTGCCTGGACAAACGGCGCATCGTACATTTGCAACACATGCTCACACAATTGCATCAAATCGGAGATAATTAAACCGAAGATTATGCGGGATTGGATTATAATGCTTCCTCTAGTATTTAGCATTACTAAACAGTCTCAAAGTAATTTCGTCCAATCTGTTCCTTCTATATGTTTTTACCTATATTTGAAATAAAAGCATTATACGTCTTATTAACTTCAATTATCAATTAATTTCTTAACTTATACATTCGATTAACGACTAGATACATTTTTCGTTTTGTAATTGAATATTAAAAAAGAAACATTAATATCTTTCTCTTTTAAATTTAATACAATCCAAATTCAATAAAATTCATTGCGATATTAAAAAGGATCAATAAAAAAAAAAAAAAAAAAAAAAAAAAAAAAAAGAACAAAAAAGAAAACAAAAAAAAAACAAAAAAGAAGCAATAAAAGAAAATCAAAGAAAAAAAAAGAGAAAAAATAAATAAAAAAGAAGCAATAAATGAAAATGAAAAAAAAAAAAAAAAAGAAATAAACAGATACAATTATAAACGAGAAAAGACGTGTCTGATTTGAAATCGATCGACTAGGAAAGAAACACTATGAGGCATTAAGGTGAATTCAAGCAGAGTCCAGTTTATTCAGGAAGAGCGAAGGTTTTCGGTCGCGTTTGTTCCGGGTACGCCGCAACACGAGTTACGGATAATAACGGTGGGCTATCCGAGAGCCACCAAAGTCAAACCGCAAGCCCCATCGACATACGCTGCACGTACCGAGCATGCACATGCACGGGACTCCTGTCGCGACTGGTGTCCGTGTACGCTTCTCGCAGATTGCGCATCATTGCAACGAAAGCGTAGATACATACACAAACACACGTACAAACGTATACACGTACACACATATATATATATATATTTATATATATGCGTGTATATATATATATACACGTATGTATATATGTGTCACTTGCTTTATATGTACGCAGTTACGCATGTACTATACATGTATATGTGTATCTGCTTTTCTACATATATGCATATGTATATACCGGTGGTATATACATATGCACGGTACACGAAGAATCACGAAGCGTGTTTGGTGCGCAAACGCGCGGAACACGAGCCGAAGGACATCGTGAACGAGCGCAATAAACTGGTACCGTGTCACATAGGGACCGCACACATCGAGAAGGAAACGTGTACTATGCACGATTCCGATCGGCCGCGCGTAAACACACGTATATGCGTGCGATCGCAAACGTTTCAGCGCGTTCGTTCGTAGATAGAGACAGAGATATAGATATAGATGGAGAGAAAGAGAGAGAAAGACAGAGAGAGATTACATGCCTTCTCTATTTACCTTTACTGTGTTCATATATATATATATATATATATATATGTACGTGTATATTATACATATACGTCTTACACGCATTTGCGTGGTCGACTGGCATAAGACACGCTGTCCTAGCTGTGTCTCTTCGACTTATCTGTCATCGTGTGCATCGTGTCAAAGGTTCATTGAAGGTTAGCTCATTTGACCGGACGAGAGTGTAAGCTTAGATCTATTGTTAAACGAGTCAACGCGTACGTTTTTATGCTCGTATGTATGTATATATGAATGAATGTATGTATGTAGGTATGTATATATGTATGTATGTATGAGTAAATCTCTTGCACGATATAGAAAAATCATAATCGTAATAAGTTTCTAGAATACGTGATAAAATTTTTAATTCGATTATATACGTTTGAACTTGTCGATAAACACCGAAGAATTAGATATATATTATATATAGTTCTTCTAAGAACTATATATATATATATTATATATAGTTCTAGGTATATAAATTAATTTTTAAATTGTTCGTCGAACGAAAATATAGATGGAATAAGAAAGAAATATAATTTTCTGATCGATAAATAATATTATTTTCTACGATTTTGTTCCTCTTATCAGACTGTTTGTATCTCTTCGACCACCGATTGGTCGTGGACTTTCTTGAAAATTTGTTTTCGAATTGTACGTATCCACTTCCACTTTAAAATGCATTCACTCGCTCCTTTTCTTTCCCTCCCCCCTCCCTCCATCCCTTTCATGTCATGTATTATGCGACAAATTGTTCGATCTCGAGCAGCGAGATAGATCACGATTCGGAGACAGATGTTTAGAGTAAAAATAGAACGAGGAGTCTTTCCAAAAATATATTGACGTTCTTACAAAATATATCGCATATTTTATATTCCCTCTTATGATTATTCTTCCTTCTTTATTTAAAATTTAAAATCATCGAAAATTATGAAATTTCCACGTATTCACGTATAATAAGAATTTGTCACGATATATCTGAAAAGCACTGTGATCGCTCTTTGAACAAATTTTTAGAAATGATAATAATCAATATTTGATGTTGCATTATTTTTTTTTTTTTTTTTATCATATCAATTAACTCCTCTTAATCTTTAATTTAAATGAATTTTTCTTAATCATTAATTTTCTTCTATTTAAATTACATATGTCTTGTATTAATAAAATTTCTTCTTCATTCATATATGAGGAAATACTTACGAGCGATAGTGCACATTGAAGATTCACGACAAAATATGCAAGGATAAATGCATAAACAACTTACAAGTTCTTCCCTTTATCCCGTACGTGACATAATTTTCCGTGACAAGATCGGCGATGTTTATCCATCCTGCGAGGTTGTATAGAGTGCACCGAGATTCCGTTAGCCATGGCGCGCGTTCTCCACGACGGGGTATCGATAATAATGTTTGTGTCGCGTTCAAAGAGAATGAAATTGCTTGTACCGTGAGAAAACTATACTACTCGATACCTTTAAAAGATATAAGCTCGTAGAAATAATATACCTTTACTTGCATTAGCAAATTAAATCAAATGAATTTTAATCTCTATGTTATAAGTTTTTTTAATTCTATTTTTCGGCATTATTTTTACAAAAAGAAAAAAAAAAAAAAAAAAAAAAAAAAGGAAAAAAAACGAAAAAGAAGAAAAAAAAAAAGAAGAAAGAAAATAAAAGAAAACTATGAATAATAAACTTTTTTACAATCGTTATTATCATAATTTAAATTTTCATCTATAATTAATTAACTTTTATTATATTTTATCATGATAGATATTTATATTATCTGTAACATACTTGTATTGTTGAAAATCCAAATGCATTGAACATTCTCAAATATATTCGGTACATTCCACGAATAATCTACATGGGAAAGCGAAAGCATAATTTTCAGTTCGACGTTCGAGAGGAGAACTTCCTTAGCGAGTAAAACACAACTTATACGTACATATAACCGTATTTCCGAATCAAGAGCGTGTAGAATACGAGAGGCTATGGAACTCATCGAGAGAGTTCGAGTGTATTTGTAAGCAGCGATGTTGGCTACCGATAGTTCCGTTACAGCCACTGCTGTTACTGCTGTTGATGACGATCGAGAAGGAAGAGTATTTCCAAATGAAGATAGTCCAGTTACAGAGCTTTCAAGAAACAATGCATTATCGAGAGAGCTTGATGATGATTTTCTACTATCTCTCTCTTTCTCTCTCTCTCTCTCTCTATCTCTCTCTCTTGACTTCGAGTACTCAAACTTGGAACTCTTGCTGACCTATAGACAAGCTTCGGATCGACATTGAAACTGTAGCTTCGTTCTTTGTGTAGATAACGTATTAGCACGTTATACAATGTTTAACCAATGCGGAGGAGAACATAGACTTGACAACGAACGTAAAGTTGGAAACGGAGTTCTCCATCTTCTCTCTCTCTCTCTTTCTCTCTCTCTATCTAACTTGTATGTAGATATATATATATATATATATGTATCATCGTTTCTCTCTGTCTTTCTACCTCTTTCCATGGACCCTTCCAACAGTGCATATAATACTGTAGCATCGTTCGCCGATTATGAATTGTATAAGCGACGAAGAGAAGCGTTCTCCACCCCATAGGGTAAACTTGCACATATGTACACACACGCATAACGACGTCGAGAATGAGGTCGTTCGGAAAGTGGCGTATCCCATTAAATGATATCGTACTCGGAGTCCACCATCGGTCTACCACTGTTTCCTATTTCTCTCTCTCTCTCTCTCTCTCTCTCTCTCTCTCTTTCTCTTTCTTTGTCCCTCTTTCTCCCTCTCTATCTATTTATCTGTCTATTCCTTTCTCTCTCTCTCTCTCTCTCTCTCTCTCTCTCTCTCTCTCTTTCTTTATCCTACCCTCCACAACCCTCGATTTTCTCCAGCCTTGGCAAAGCGACGCCGGCTCCTCAGGGGGTTACTAACTTCCGTGAACTTCTGAAAGAGATACGACCGATCGATAGAACCGCTGAAACAAAGGAGACGTTAAAACCTCGAAACGTTTAAAGCGACACCGATCGATCGATGGCGACGATCGATTTATAAGTTTCCTACTGATCCTACGAATTTCTCACCAGAGAGTTCATTAACATCGATTAAGCCATCCGAGAGTTTCTTCTTTCCTTCGTTATTATAAATCAATGAAAATCTTTGAGATTTTATAAACTCAAATATCTCGTGGGAATGATGATGAAACAGAAATAATATGACATAAAGTAATTGAAAAATCTAAGTGGAAGATAATAAATTTCTTTGTAAACTTTTTCGAAGGAAGGTACAAGTAAGTAGGAATGTTAATTATTTATAATAATCTCGATGGGATTAAATTTTAAAGTTATCAGTGATATATTATATGTCATATAAGTAATTATCTGTTATATTGTTTTAAATCATAATTTTATAATTTATCGAGCTTTTAGTTTAACAAAATATTTGTATAAAGAAATATTTAATTTATTCATTTGCATGAGAAATAAATTTTCTTATCGATCTTATCGATCTTAATCGATCTTGAAGAATATTAAAATTTTCATTTTTCACGGTAGAATGAGTTTAAAGCGCCGAAATGTTATTCTTAAGTGCACATCCTTTTAACGTCCTCCGCAACATAATTCGCGGTGAACTTTCCAATTTTGGTAGGACGAACATTTTACTAGGTTGTGTTACGCAGACGACGTCCGCTTCTCATAGGGTGTGCCTATGTACATATACTCGTGTTTAACGAGATCGAGAGTAAGATCGTTCAGTGGCGTATCCCATTAATGGCACCCTCCCACGAGTCCACCAAGGAGAAACGATGGCTGGTCGTTTAGGTGATCTGCGAAGGAATACCGCCGATAACTTCTTAAGGTAAAAGGGCCGATTAGCAGTAGCGTAGAAATACCAATACAAACGATAATGAACTCTTTTACATTTTCTTTATGTTTTAAACGATTTTCTACAAGAAAAAAAAAAAAAAAAAAAAAAAGAAAAGAAAAAATCCTATCCTTTCAAGATCCACATTAAATTATTTAATGTTACGCCAATAATATTTTTCAACGAAGCAACCTATTAAATTTCTTAAGTTGAACGAATAAAAACATTAACATCATAGATTTTCTTATTCTCATATTTAAATTCGATTCACGATTTGAATACTTTCATATCATAGTACAATGCGACGGACAAAGTTGACGAAGGCCGAGGGATGAAAGTCGTTCGTAACAAAGTACATCAGCGACCTTGAGTAGCGTGTTAATTTACAACGTAATTCGGACGATGTTACTTGTCCCCTTCGTAGCCCTTCCTTCCTCCATTTACCCATCTACACCTACTCTCCTCTTCGTCTTTCCTTCGTTCCTACGAAAATGGCGAAAGTTTCTTACGCCATTGCGAGCTGGAGAATTAGTTTCTCGTTAACGAAGTTTACGCTTGCGCTTATAGCTCTCGTAGTACTCGGAGGTCCTAGCTGAGACATATTTATGGTCCTGTAGACGCAGGACACGCGTGTACTTCAGGGATATTCCATTCTCCCTCTTCCTTTATCTCTCTCTCTCTCTCTCTCTCTCTCTATCTCTCTTGTATGCTCGAAATAGGCTTTCCTCTACGAATACGAGTATTTCTCTCTCTCTCTCTCTCTCTCTCTCTCTCTCTCTCTCGTTTTTTTCTCTCTCGTTTTCTTTTAGGGGCAGACAGGACGAAGCACCAGCGGATAAACGTCGAAAATATGTGTTCGCCGCTAAACACGGGGAGCGCAGTTAACACCTGCTCCATCCCGTTGGAATTATCTACACCCTTCGAAGGCCCCGGGATGCGAACGCTGTCGTTCGGAGCGGTTGGATACACGCTGCATTTTACGCGACTCGCCCTCTGTTGACAATGAAACTCTAGAACTCACCCCGATTCCTTTTCCTTTCCCCCTTTTTTCTTTTTTTTTTTTTTTCTTGTTACCATCCGGGAGAAACTCTAATGCCTGTCAACATGGAAGAGACGCATCGTGGTTATTTCGTTCCAAATACAAATCTCGTTCCCCCTCGAGATAAATGCATGTTCGATTTTTTTCCCTTCCTACTTTCTTTTTCTTCTTTTCTTTTTTTTTTTTTTTTTTTTTTTTTTTTTTTGTGTCTGTGTGTGCGTGTTTTGTTTTCCCTTTAATGTAATAGTTAACGAGGGAAAGTAATGCGACGTGTAAAAAGTTCGACGATTATTTGATTGCTTTAGAATTATTATGGTTACGACGATCAACAAATCGATAAGTTTTGTATACGCGTATAGATATTTATCTCGATGAAAAGCCAACGGGTTGAAATAGAGATAAAAAAAAAAAAATAAAAGAAAAATAATAAAAAAGGAAAAAGAAAAAAGAAAATTGAAAAAATAAGGATGCATCAAATCGGTGTAACTTTCTCTATGTTGACTCAATGAAACTTTACAACTTTCACATTTTGTACTCACTTAAGCTCGCTGTCAGCTAGTTAATACCGTTCTGAAATAATCCTACTCCTCACTGGATTTGGCTTCGAGTCACGATCCTTTCCTTGTTGGTTTACGCGTCACTTTGGATCGAAACTTTCGGGTAAATTCGTCGAGTGCCAAGCCGTAGAAATAATGAAGCAGTAAACGAGTGACAGGATCGTTTCTCTAATATTAGAATTGAAATTATATTATCATTGTCAAGATAAGGGAAGAAAGCCTCGAATATAATCGCCAACATTTTTATTGGGAAAGATTTGAAAGTTCAAAAGCAAAATGAAACGAAACGAAGGAAAAAAATGGACAAAAAGGAAAAAAATAAAAATAAAAGAAAAAAAAAAAAGAAAAAAAAAGAAAGGAAAAGAAAGAAAAACAAATTGTCCGTCCTTTATCCCATACAGTATAAAGACGATAAGTAAAGACGTAAAAGACGATAAGTGAGAGAAGTGAGGGTAACATTGAGAGGTAATATCCCTGTGTGTACCATGAAATACGATCGTCCTGTACACAATTAGAACTATGGTCCGACCTTACGTTCTATCAATTCTGAACGTAACCGTGCATCCACTACTATGTTTTTCGAAGGGATTCACCGATAATCCTTAAATCGGATAGCAGCCGATGCATACAAGATCTATTGTACGTGAAAGAGCTTAAAAGGTACTTGGCATTGAGTACTATTATAAAAGGAAACAGGTGCTACGTTCACTCTATGAATGCTCTTTTCGATTCTTTTGTCGGTACTCCTGTATATACACATATTATTATGTATAATATGATTTGACATGCGTTTCTTTTTTCTTTTTTTCTTTTTTTCTTTCTTTTTCTTAGAAAAAAGGATGTATCCTTTTAATGAATCATTTTTATCATTAATCGTAAATAAATAATTTAATATGTGTAATGATATTACAATTTGTTATAATATAAAACTCGATATAAGAATTCGGAATTTCGACAGAAAAAAAAAGAAAAGAAAAATAAAAAAAAAAAAAAAAAGAACAATACAAAAGTAAAAAAGAAGAAAAAAAAGGTACGGTAAATAAAATTTCGAACGAACATTTCAAAATGGTAAAATCTAAATATTCTTTAAAACATTATACTCTATATATATTTTCTTTCGTAAAAGTATTTCCTTTACTTAGTTTTCTTCGAACAATAATTCTCTCAGTTAAAGGAACAGTATAAAGCAACTCGATCGAAGGTTCGTCCACCACTTGTAACCGCTTATCTACGATCTTTCACCGAATATTTATTTTATTCATGAGCGAAGGAGCTAGGCTGGTATTACGATTTCCTTTTGTGTGAATTCTCTTTCTGTTTCACTCATTCTCTCTTTCTCTCTCTCTCTCTCTCTCTCTCTCTCTCTCTCTCTCTCTCTCTTTATGTTTTTCTCTCCTTCTACGATGCATTCTCTGTAATTCGGGAAATACTCATGAAAATAACCCGTAAGGTTATAAAGAATTATTTATGACGACGACTCTTAGCAGCTTGCTCATGTCACTTATGCTACCTGCAAGAAAATTAGAAATAGCTTTTTCTTTTAAATAATATCGTTCGTGATTATTCGTACTGTTTCATTGAAATTCATTATATCTTGGTCGTGATAAAGAAATAAAAAGGGAAAAAAGGAAAAAGGAAAAAGAAGAAAAAGGGAAGAAACAAAAATGGACAGACTTTGCCATTCATATTTCACGTTAGATTAAAGATTAAAATGAAAAATTTTTTTGCCAATATGTTTCCTATCTCCTTTTAAAGCAGGAAACGATAAGAGAGTAAATTTGATCGGTCCGTATTACGCTCGTGAGAAAGAATAAGTAGCGCGGAAATGATCTTCCTGCCGACTGTAGTTTTTACTTGTAGTGTGGGATAATGTCCGAATCGAAAAGCTTGAATAATTAAATGTTGGCAAGAAAGCAGTTATGTGCCATTCGATTAACTCGTACCGTTTGATTATGCAGAAGCTTTTCTTTCTTTTCTCTCTCTCTCTCTCTCTCTCTCTTTCTCTCTCTCTCTTCTCCTTTTCTTTGGAAACAACGAGGAGTATTGGTCAAATTTACTGAAAAATAAATAAATAAATTTAATTTAAAACAAGATCTCTCTCTCTCTCTCTCTCTCTCTCTCTCTCTCTCTCTCTCTCTCTTTCTCTCTTTCTCAACTTTTAATCGCAGGAAACATTTATATATACCTAATTAAGATCGTTTATTTATTTCTTAAATTAAAAGAACAACGAAAATACGAAGAACAACATGAATTGGAATATTGATTGATACCCAAGTTGGAACAGTAACTTCGACTTATATTTTCACGATGATAAAACGTAAAGGATGAGGAATCTGTAAGGGCGGCAAGCAAAAAGGTCCATTGTGAATTGTCTGTCTCTCTGTCTGTCTATCTGTCTGTCTGTTCGACGGTAGACAGAGCGACAGAAGTAAAAGTGCTTCTCGAGTGGCGCACCCCCAGTTGGATTCATTAGTAAACTGAAGTACCGCGCAGCGCGGCACTAAGGGCCTTTTGTACGAGGGTGCACCATTCGCTATAACTCTCCTTCCTTCCAACCCCTTTTCTCTGCCTTCTACTAGCCTCAGCCTCCTTTGCTTTCTTCTCTTCTCTTCTCTTTCTATCTCTCTCTCTCTCTCTCTCTCTCTCTCTCTCTCTCTCTCTCTCTGTCTGTCTGTCATTTTGTCTGTATATCTTTCCTTTTTTATTCTGTCTTCTTTATCTCTCGCTGTTATCTACATAGACACCTTACCGAATACACATTAGTAATGTATAAAACATACGTCATCATTTAAAATGAACTCTCTTTTACGTATCATAACTCGTGATTTGCGGAAATTATAAAAACATAAAGGGTTAGTTACCACGAATTCTTTTCGTCGTCGTTAATATGAGAAGTACTCTCATATTTTCAACTAACGCCAGAATATATGTACATTCATAAACGAGTTCTCAATAGTCAGGTGAAAATGTATTTTAATCTTCGATGTAAAAATTTTAAAGTCTCTATGGACTCATTCGTCATGCATTATACCTATACTTCTTTCGATCTATGTCGGGATTCTTTTTGGTCAATGAATGGTCCAAAGTCTAAAAATGAAAAATAGCTAATGGAAAACAGCCAAAAAGGATTCGGGAATGCATATGATCGCTTTCGTCGTATGTAGGAGAGCTTCGGCTATGAATGGCAAACGTTGCGTGCAATTTTAAAAAGAGGGTGGCAAAAGCCGATCGATGCCGAACAAAAATGAAGAGTAAATTCAAAAAGTAAGAAATATAAATAGAAAGGGATGGATAGACACAGAGAAAGATATATATATATATATATATATGTGGAGAGAGAGAGAAAGAGAGAGAGAGAGAGAGAGAGACAACAGTCAAAATCACAGGGGGGCGGTTGAAAAATCTCTACAACGCTGCAGGACAGACGAATAATTGTCACGAAATTACAGAACGATGGGAACATCGGCGACAATGGTGTTCGGTCCTCCCGATAAAGCCCGACAATTAATATTGCACTGCTTCGACGGCGCGCTCGGGGGCAGTTTTGAAGGGTGGTCATGGCAGTGGGAGAGGAGGGGGGGGGGAGGGGAACGTGGATGGGCTTCGGATAGGATGTAGGGTCAAACCAGCGAAAAGGGAACAGGAAGGGCAGATCGTACAACACGTTACGCGAATACGCAATACCAACGCGTTCGCGTATTGTGCGAAGATCCCAAATATTCAGTCGTGTATAGACTATACATAGAGGGGATGTTCCCTCTATGTATATACATACCTATGTATATCCACGAGCGTAACGCGATATAATTCGCAAACTGCGTTTACTATCGTCTGGGCGAAAAGTCGATCGACCATTCGAGCCTATCGATGAACGAATTTTTATGATTATAATACATATGTTGTATACACGTTTATGAATAGATGGATGTACGTTTATATTTGTATATACGTATTTACGTACACATATATATATATATATATATATATATATATATATATATATATATATATATTTACACGTGTACATCCGAGCATGAAAAATTTGTTGATTTTCGTTATATTCGACGAGAACTATCGTATGTATACCGAAAAAAAAAAAAAAGAAAAAAGGAAAAAAAAAAATATATGAAAAGCTCGAAAGTTCGTTACATCGATTACAGAAAATATCTCCTCTTAATTAATACATTGGAAAAAAGCACTGTGGAAATTGGGCTCAACTGTGTATTTCATTGAACAAACAACAACAACATGTAAATAGAGATTTTTTAACAACCGAGCTGATTTTTCCAATGTACCGACCACGATACCTCGTTAGCCGCTTTAATGCGAACGGATCAAGGACCAGATTTGATCTCTCTCTCTCTCTCTCTCTCTCTCTCTCTCTCTCTCTCTTTCTCTCTCTTTCTCTCTCTCTCTTATTGTCTCTTTCCCACCTCTCTCTCTCTCTCTTTCTCTCTCTCCCTCTCTCTCTCTCTCGTGTTCCCGATTGTTTCTCCGGGCGAACCACCCGATTGTAATTTACGAGGAAAATCGTATTAACGCTGCGGCGAGACCGCGACGCGAAGTATAATATAACGATGCGCGGCACCAGGATGCGTTCGTTGCTGGAAGAGAAAAGATAATCGCTCGTGAACAGCATGACAAGGGCCGTTGTTCGCGCGTTTCGTGGAACCGACCAACCGATTCATCTAAAAGAGTTTTCAACGATTGTTATCATCGTTACGAATCGTTATGGAACATTTTATTAACACGTTGATAAAAAGTAAGGAGAAAATAATAAGAAATGAAAAATTTCATTTGATAGATACTTTATTTAAGTGCCTTATTTTAAGTATCAATGTAAGTACTTTATTACGTTGCAACGACACTTTATATTGAATAAAATTTTTTATAAATAACACATATAATTTTCAAGTACCCGTTCAATCCGTAACTCATCGTGCGAGTTCGTTTTGATGTGCTGCACCGTTACCGGATTATCTTCGACGAAATAAATATAGTGAATGCGATAAAGAGGGAATTAATGGCTATTCGATGATCGTATTTGATTCTTTCTATCCATCGGTTAACAATAAACTAACAAGATATATAGCGAGCTTAAAGAATGGAATGATCCTGAAAGGAAATAAAAAAAAAAAAAAAAAAAAAAAAAAGAAAAAGAAAAAGAAAGGAAAGGAAAAAAAACGCAAAAGAAAAAAGAAGCTTACGATGGTGGTAAATAAAAGGGACGTAGGATAAAAAAAGAAAAAAAGAAAAAGGTACGTGGGGGAGGGGCGGGGCAATAGCAAATCGTAACTTTTGTCGCATAGTGACTATCGATTCGTTATTCGCGTTTAGACATCTTGAATTTTTCGAAATACAATGAATCATCGAATTTTCAAGAGAACATCGTGCTGCTACAGCCGACAGTACGCGGGATTTGTTAAGCCACGTAAGCGAGGAACACGTGAAAGCTGACACCTCGTTAAAACCGTCATTAATGTGCACAGCGGAGATATTAGTATCAATTCGTTGTGGAACGGGTACAACGCACGTATTACATACGCGTATGCACACATATCAAACATATATGTATATATGTGTGTGTGTGTGTGTGTGTGTGTGTGTGTATGTATGTATGTGTACATGGATATATGTATTACATAGAGGCGAAAATCGAAGTTAACCAACCGGAAAATTCATCAAAAGAAACGAAAAGAAGAGGAATAGTCGTCGACAAATATCAGATATTTGGTATCCATAAAATTTCAAGTAAGTTCTCGCGGCAATTCCATCGCCTATGGCATTCCCGTAAAAAGGTTTTATAAAGTGTATAAACGATTCACGAGGCCATTGGAAAAATTCGCGTATCGATCGATCGCATGAGCACGCGCGCGCACGTGCCCGGCTCGGTCCATTTGTCGTTTCTCTTTCTCTTTCTATTTCTCTCTCTCTCTCTCTCTCTCTCTCTCTCTCTCTCTCTCTCTCTCTCTTTCCACATACGAAATGTACGTTCGATCGTGATTGCACGACAATCGGGTTAACGTACGGCACCGTTCGGACGTATATCGTTATATACGAGGACGGAGTAATAAAACGTTCGCGAAACAATCAACGCAAGCGAAACGGTCAACGATGCGGCAGCGGAGGCTACGCCACTGCGTCCAATAATTATCGGCTGTCGTCGGTGACCACTCGGCAATCGGCTAATTCCCTAGGAAAAACGATAGAAAAGTAGTATCATTGCCGGTCGATTTTATCGTTGATCCCAACGATCGAAAATCGAACATTTCTGCGTGAAAAAGAGAGAAAAAGTATACTGCGAAAAATATACGTCAAAGAGAAAGAGAATAAGAAGGAGGGAAAAGGGAGAAGGGAGAGAGAGAGAGAGAGAGAGAGAGAGAAAGTGAGATAGAAAATTCATCGATACGAGGTCACGATCCTCGTGAAACTTTTACCCATGAATTAGCAAAAATCCATTCGCTTTGGCCTGGCTATATGTGAATATACCATGGAATGGAAAATAATTGAAGTACGAATTGACATTTTGCAAATGCTTTCTCACTTATCTACGGCACGCCGTACGAAAATTTCTATTTATTCGATTGCTTTTCTTCGAACGTATATACGTATTACGTACATAAATAGTAACGTATGTACAATATGTACGATCTAGGGTAATATCTTTTCAAAATTTTGTTCTGGATATCTCGTTATATCGGAATTTTGATAAAAGCATGTCGTTGAGAACATTCCTGTCATTTTTCGTGGATGGACCCGTAGTATGAATATCGTATGGTGAATCTTGAAAGATTATTTGATACGATATACATATAATAACAATATCGAATAACAAAATGTCCAAATGAATGGGTTTATCTAAAAATACGATAGATGGATAAAAATCTTGTAGGAGTAGAAAAGAAGAATGTATTTTTGATCAGGTTAATGCATAAACAAAACAAGAAAAGGAAAAAGAAAAAAAAAAAAGAAAGAATAAAAGAACCAGGTCGACTCTTTGGCATATACAAAGCAAGCTCGTGGTGGATGATGAAAACAGGTAGGTATGTATGTGTAAATACTTAGACACACATACATAGGTACACAAATATCGTCTATCTCTTTCGACCTTGTTTTGGTATGGGTGTCCTCGAGTAAACGAAAATTTGCTTCTCTCGTCGAGATGGAAGATAGATGGATAGAGGGAGAGAGAGAGAGAGAGAGAGAGAGAGAGAGAGAGAGAGAGAGAGAGACAGAGAGAAAGGAAAAGAAAGAGAAAGGGAGAGAAGAAGAAAGAAAAAGAAAAATGGAGAGTGTGTATGCGCATTGCGAGCCACGCGACTCATTTCATGAATCTTTCATCGCGATCGGAATTTAAGATTTTCCTTGCGGCGTGCCGAGTTGTCGTCGGATGAGAAATCGCGGGTAGGAGGATCAAAGGTGCGAGAATATTCTCGCGGAAGGGAAAAAGCAAAGCCTTGACCTCCTTCGAGGTCTACTAGAGGAGTGACTCTTTTCTTCCTTGACTTAGTAGCAACGCTAGAAACGAGGATGAGAAATCGAAAGAGAGGAAAGAGAAAAAGGAAAGGACGCCTTCGAGAGAGGAGTCGGAGGATGAAGATGAAGAGAAAAAGGAGATCGTTGGAAACTCCTAGCCTTGAAAGAGGACCAAAAGAGATAGAAAGAGAAAAAGAGAAAGAGAGACTCGAGGCAAGCGAGATTATGCAAATTGGCTTCGCTGGTACTCGAAGGAAGGTTCGTAAAGGCACGTCTTCGAGCCGGTATGGTAAACGTCGAAAAGGGTCGTACGAAGAGTCGTAAGGGCTCGTACAAAGAGGCACGAAATCCTTGGGAAAATGCTTCGCCAACCGTAATCGAGTCGCGGTTACGGACGTCAATGTACGTCGACTGGTTTTCTTCTACCCTTCAAGAAAACGTCTTGGCTATATTCGTAAGACCTACTAAAGAACGTTCCTCTTCCTTTGTATTGCCTAAATATCTCTCTATTGCCTAAATCCTAAGTCAAAGGAATCGTTTAATGGACTCCCTGTGATGAACAGGTTGTATGTTGCTTTTCGAACACAAAGTAGAAAATCGATTAACTATGTTTCTATATAATAAATACATACATTTATACATATATATATATATATACATTGATTAATCATTTATTTGATTGATTGTCAGAAAATAAGTAAATATCTTGATAGAATTATCTTTCCAATTCGATATTGAAGTAACTCGATCGAAATATTTGATACAATCTAACGTCAATGCCCCGTTTTCGAGGACGCAACAGAGAAAAGGAAATTCCTGAGAAAAGTATTCTGTTGGTCTGGTAATCGAGTTGCTCCAGCAGACGTTGCTTCGAAACGGCATCGATATAAAGGGACACGTATCCCATACCGCCCTTTTCCGCTCTCTCTTTCTCTCTCTCTCTCTCCTTTTCTTTTTCCCTTGCTCTATCTCTTTTTCTCGATACCTACCTTTTTCCACCCCGAAGAACAGTCGCGGGGTTGTAAAGCAATGCGAAAATCTCGCAAAAAATTTAATAAAGCCGCGAGATCGAGCAGCCTCCAGAGAGAGAGAGAGAGAGAAAGAGAGAGAGAGAGAGAGAGAGAGAGAGAGAAAGAAAGAAAGAGAGAGAAAGGGAGAGAGAGAGAGAGGGAATCCTTCTTTTCGACCCATCATCCCTTGTTTCGAAATAAAAAGAAAGAAAAGAAATAAAGATTAAGAAAAAGATATCTATTTTTGTTTTTTTGACAACGTTCAAATTATCAAAAAGGAAAAAAACAGTCATTTTCTATCATTGAAAATATATCAGAGTTCGTTAAAATCAAAATAGAAAATAAAAGATGTTACGAAAAGGATTTCATTTTATACATATATAGAATATTACATTCATTCTACGTCGAGTTTTTGTTTCATTCACTTTTATGGTAACAGAAAGAAAAACTAAATGTAAAAATAGACGGATTAATTATGTTCCGGTTTAGACAAAACAGCATATAGTAATATGAAATACAATAAGATAAAATAAAGTCAAGAAAGAAAGAGAGAGAGAGAGAGAGGGAGAGGGAGGAAGGGAGAGAGAGAGAGAGAGAGAGAGAGAGAAAGAAACGAGGAGTGAAGAGTTTCAGAATAGAGAGGAGATCCTTTTCGGTGGCAGGAAATTTAATTCCCGGCACTTTGCACGAGTCATAAATACGGCGTGGCGGGGCGAGTGGCTCTTTTCCATCCTGACGTTCTCGTCGCGAGTCCATGACGAATTCACGTGTATATACATACTAAGGTACGTACGTGGTCAACAGTCGATGTAACCTAAAGCGACTTGTCGCTTCGCAACCATGTTTCGTTTCCTCTTGATGATGTTTCTACGTCCTCGTCTCGGAGTCACTTTATTATGTGCTATTTGGGAAAGGACATTTTGACATTCAACGAGAATGTGTTGACGGGCACACCTCTTAAAAACATTCAAATATTTTATTATCTATTATCGCGTAAAGAAATCGATACTTTTCGTAAGACTAGATGATTGATCAAATTTGAAAAATGTGTTAATCTATTTAGTAGGGTTTTTTTTTCTTTTTTTCTTTTTTTTTTCTTCTTTTTTTTTTTTTTTTTTTAAAGGAGAACGATCGAATATACACGGTGGCTTTTAAATGAAACATGTAGTTCTCTACGTGGCTTGTCGTGAAATCTTTATGCATGCTTGTGAATTAGCACGTATCTGTATTAGGGCAAATACATGAACGGAGAAAGAGAATGGATATGGAGGAACCTTTCAACCGGACTTACGTGACACCTGCGAGGTTTCGAGGATAATTCCTCGTTGCAGGATCTTCAACGGCGCGTCGTAAAACACGGTAAAGCCCTCTTGGTGATCCCTGGGTGATCCTGCTAGGCACCACGCGGAAAAAGGGTTGCTTTAGGTTCTCCGGCAGTTTCGAGAAGGACGAAAAGGAGAAGCACGTTAAAACTCGTGGAGAGAACCACGCACGATTGCGACTGTCTCTCTCTCTTTCTTTCCTTCTTTTATCTCCCTTCCTCCTTTCTTTTACGTATGTGCATTTGTGTGTTCTTTGCGTATATGAAAAGGTAGTAACGTAAATGTGTACGTTTGACCGTGGTAATATCGTTCCTCCGAGCTGGTAATTTACGAGACCCGCCTAAGTACACCGACGCGTACTTTCCTCGCGAATGTTCCACTTTCTCGATGAATTTTCCTCGATCGTGAGTTTGTGAGCACTCTCACCCCCTACTTCGGAAATCCTGTCCAAGGCAGAAATTTTAATCTGCTTGCTGGAGGAACGGAGATTTATGCGTGTTGAGACCAACCACCAAACTCTTCTCTCTTTTTTATTTTCTTTCTTTTTTCTTTTCTTTTTTTTTTCTTTTTTTCTTTTTCCTCTTGTTCTTCCTTATACTATATCTTCTTTTTTTTTTTTTCATATTCGAGATATTTTAAATTGCTTTTTTAACGATAAACAAAATGTATCGAGTGATCGAACATATTTGATCTCTTTTGATTTTCTATCTAACTTGCTTTCTTTTTCAACGTGTATATAGTAAGAAAAATTCGATGAAAGGACACTCGACGTAGTTACATTTCATTTATTTACATAATCCCCGAGCGATAATATTTGCTCTGCTTTTTCGAGTATGTTTGTTCCACTTATCTCTGACTGTATCCATCCCTTAGAAAATCCTACTTAAAACGTTAACATTCTCTATCGCGTAGCCCGAGCGAAGCCGTTATCGCGCGACAGACTTTCCGCTTAGCAATTTTTCCGTCAAGTCGAATTGTTTGAAAACCCTACATGCATTTATTTCTTCTCTCTTCTCTCTCTCTCTCTCTCTCTCTCTCTCTCTCACTTCCCCTCCCACATTCTCCCCTCTCTCTCTTTTTCTGTTTTTTTCATATGCACACACAAGTCGTCGTTCGATACGACGTGCCGGATATTGAAGTTCTCGAGTGCAATACACGACGTATACATTGCCACGAGCACTCGAGAAGGAAATATTTCGTTTCTGAACCAATGAAAAGAGAGCTAGAGAACGAGTGAGAGAGAGAGAGAGAGAGAGAGAGAATAGGAAAATATTTCAATGATATCGATACATGAAATGTAATTGGTTGAAAAGGATGCTAAAGAATAATAAACTATTATAAAAATTATGTATTATGTTTTTATTTGATTGTAAAAATTAAATTCAAGAAATATTTCGAATAAAAGATCAGAGATTATTTTCGTTTCCATGAGTTAGTAATCGTAGCGATCAGATCGCGAAGTTATCTCGAAAGAGTCTCTCCCGGAATCGATAAGCGCAAAAAGCAAAGAGAAATCGAACTCTCGAAATTCCGCTTGAACTCGTACACGTCGAACTCGTACGTATCCTCGCATGGAAGGGACACTTTTCGACAGGAGGTTTAATATTTTGCAATATGTCATAACGCCGCTGTCGCTTTCGCTCGTTCCTCGTATTCGAGTGAATTTCTCATCGGCGTACAACGACCAAAACCCGTTCTGTATTCGTCCTCTGCCTCTGCCACGTCACTCTTCTCTCACTTTGTCTTTAAAAGTTCGCTAACTTATATATCTGAAAGAATGACAGGAACCGTGACCGATTCGAACGAGAATAATTTATCTTTCTGAATCAAAATTGAGATCAAACGTTCAAATATTTCAAATTAGATATTAGAAATTAATTATAATAAGTCGTCTATAGGAATAAATATATTATATTATTATTAATGGAAAAGAAAAATATGAAATAACAAATAAAATTTATTGGATCATAAAGCATGTAAGTATTCTCGTAACATAACGTTCATTTATTATGATCATCGACCAATATACGTATCCGTAAACGTATACCATCCTGTATTCAACTCGCATTTATGCCATACGCTTATTTTCCTCGCGAAATTCCGAATAATATGCTCCTCTCATCACCTTTATTTCTCCTCGAAATCGTATCTAGAAACGTAGTAATAAGAGGCGTAGGTATAAGGTAAAAGAGAGGAAACGAGGAGAACGGGGAAAATCGAGAAAGCATGGGAATTACTTCTGAATTATGCGGACCGAGTTGAAGCATCGTCTGTGCTCTACGCTCAAGCCGTAATTGCGAACGGGTAGATTCGACCGTGCGTACCGTATGTACCATTCGCTCTTTCGTTCGTTCATTCGTTCATTCGTTCGTTCGTTCGTTCGTTCGTTCGTGTGATTTCAGATTTACCTATGTACGTACGTATGTAAATGCTGTATCTAGAAAGAAGAAGAAGAAGAAGAAGAGGAGGAAGAGGAGGAGGAGAAAGAGGAAGAAGCATTGGGAAAGAGCAAGAGAGTGAGGGAGAGGGAGAGAAAGGTTGAAGAAGGTCGAACGTCTACTTGTAAGGTCTAATCAGTAAATTTACCGCGGAAACTTCGCCTCGATATCTTTCTTCTTGGCAGGCGAAAGACCAGAATACGTAATTCTCTCCCTTGCGATAGAGACAGCGAGATAGATCGCGATAGAGTTTGAGAGATAGAGGAACGAAAGAGATAGAGAGAAGATCGGAACGAAATGACGGATAAGAGTCGCGAAATGGACGAAACGTTTCCGTTCGCGAGAAAAATAAAATTACGAGAACGAGGGTAACCTAGGCGTAGTTTAATTCTCTATGATTAAACGTGAACGTATCTGAAATATATAATAGCAACTTAACTGAAATATTAGAATATCAGACGTTATATAAATAATCTTGAATTGAACGAACAATTAATAAATTTATTTCATTATATCACGAAACAATTATCAAATAGAAAATGTTAATTTCTCGAACGAATCAAGATATTTCTCTGATAAACTCATGAAAATGAGCTGACGCGAATGACCGATAAACTTTATGTTATTATTATCGTCGGCGATCGAACGAAAAATTCTAAGAGCTTTTGTAGCGAGAAAAGACGAATCGCCTTCTTGAAAAATACGATCGATCGTCGTACGATCATGCGCGAGTGACTCGAGGGGGAAAAAGAAACTCGTGAGAAAAACACGTTATATTTACACCTCCTTACTGTAGAAAAAAGAAAGAAAAAAAAAAATAAATAAATTCTATTCGTATCGTTTCAGACGATCCATGCCATAAATACGTACCTGCGTTCTTGCGTACGGGAAAGATGATAGCTCGACGTTTCGATGAAAGAACGGAAAGAAGAAAAAGGGAAAGAAGGAGGAAACATATATATATATATATATAAAGTAAAAGAGAGAGAGAGAGAGAGAAAGAGAGAGGAAAAAGAAAAAGAAACAGTTCAGAAACATCCCTCGACGACGCTTTTAAGACGTGCCGCCGCCCCCTTGAACGTTTTCTTTTTCCTTCTTCTCTTTTTCTTTTTTTTCTTTTCTTTTTTTTTTTTTTTCTTTCTATTTTCATCCTCGAAAAGAACGTAATACCTATGTACGTACAGGTATCGAAACGTGGCTGGTATTCAGGTAACGAAAAAAGAAAAAAAATGAAGAAGAAAAAGAAGAAAATGAAGGAGACAAGACAAGGATCCATCCTTTTCCTAGTAAACCTCTTTTCCTCTCTTTCCTCGAAGAGAAATGAACGTAATAGAAAAGGGTGTCCCGTATATTATTCCTCGTTCCAGCTTCCATCCCATTTAGGAACGAGCTACATCGAAATAATGTTTACGTACACGCGCGTACAGGTCACGCACGTCCACTTGACCATTAGTCCTGTGCGCTCAGGAGGTTGCTACTACTCGGTGGTGGGTGCTCGAGTCGGTCACGCACGATCGTTTGCGCTTCCAAAAGGGTTTCATACTAATTCGCACGCGAACGACTAACTACAGCGAGACGATTATTTGAATCTGGAACGAACGATTTTTCGATTCTTTTATTACATTATTTCTCTACTTTTTGTTTTATATATACATATATATATATATATATATATATATATATATATATATATATGTTATATATATATTTAGTTTTATAACCCTTCATTTGCGAATATATTATAAAAAACGAATCACAGAAAAACTGACACTGATATTTCATGAAATGAAAAAGTAATTTATTATATTGAATGTTACATCCAATTACATGAGTTTTATAATTTTATTATTTTCTACTCTCCAAAAAAATCGTCGAATGAAATCAGACGATATTAAATTATGTTATACTTTCCAATGTATGTTATATATATATATATATATATATATATATATATATATATATATATATATAATATATGTATAATCTCTATATGTATCTAATGGAAAATATAGAAAGGTATATAATTTATTAGATACATTCATATTACTCTAATATACTTAATAGAATATAGGGAAAAAAAAAAAACCACATACATTTGTCTCCTTTACGACAGGTATACTTACACAGCTGCATGTATTGTATAGAAAATAAATTTCTAGTCGTTTACCAAAGTACTTCCACGATCTGCTCTCGCTTCGATCGTCGTAATTTCGAAACATTGAGATACAGAACCGCATCCGGCCCTCTTACTCTCTTTCTCGCCATGGGTAGTTTCCCTTCCGACTCGGCGTGATCGCGAAGAAAGATGTGCATCGATTTACGGAATGGCACCGACAATTTTTATACCACTCTATAGTGATTGAGGTATGACATATCGTTCGGATAGAGTCTCTGTTATATAGAAGCTTTTTGTTATCTATCCGATATATTTTTTGTTTGCATAACGAACAAACGAATTAAATGGAACATAATTATTTATCTAATTTATTATAACTTTAATTATAATATAAGATATAAAAAAAAATTAAAGTCTGTCTATATGATATTTATTATTTTTCTTTTTTTTTTCTTTTTTTTTCTTTTTTTTTTTTTGTTCATTTTATCTCTTCACGAATATATAAAATAATTGTAACAGAAAAAAAAAAAGAAAATACTAAATTTTTAATTGACTACAAAGTGCTCGTTAAATTTATCAACTAATATAAATACCGTCGTGTTAATCGCTAATATTTATTAGTATTCTACAATATAATTTGTTTATATAGTAAACTAAGAATTTTTATTATAAACGTTTTGCATCGCGTTCACACGCTTCTGATATTTTTAATGAAATTGAAAAATTTCGTTATAAAAGAGATAAAACAAAAAAATGAAATTTGAATTCCTATAAAGAAAATTCATCGCGATCCACTGGGTTTTATATAATTCAATTGTACAATTAAAATTACGAAATGCCGAACATATGTCGAGAAGGAAAGGAGAAAGAGGAGATGATGGTGTCCGAAAAAGGTAGAGAATAATCGTAAAATTAAAGCATAAATTAGTAAATTGTTTCTAGCACTGAGAGTCGATTAATGTTCGGTTGGTAAAGCCATCTCGAAGCGACCACAGGAAAGCGAGGGAAATTCGTTCGATTCGCTTTTTTCACCCTCTCTTATTTCTCCTACTCCTAACGAGATTGCTTTGGTGGATTTTCATCGTGCTTACAAAATACTCCTGCTCAAGGAGGGAGATAAATCGGGACTTTTTCGGGATAGGGGAGACGCGTAGAAAGAGATAGGTAGATAGATAGATAGATAGATAGATAGATAGATAGATAGATAGAGATAGAGAAAAAGTGATAGAGAAAGAGAGAGAGAGAGAGAGAGACAGAGACAGAGACAGAAACAGGAATTACACGAGAAGCCGAATTTCCATGCATTTGTCGTTCTCATCGAGAACGTTACTGCCTCCATATTTGCACAGTATCGATTTTCGACTTTACTTATACAATTGGCAACATATTGCGGCCTAATTTGCACCCCAAGCTTTAACCTATGGAGGGTCACTCAACCGCAAAAACTCAACGGCACGTGAAATACAAAAATAATTTAACGTGCCACCTTTTCCCGTTCTCCTCGATCGTGTTCAACTTTTGCACATATTATTTTCTTATGGACAGCTGTCTCCTTACCTTTCCTTCTGTTTGTCTCCTTTATTTTCCTTCTTTTCTTTTTTCCTTTCTTTTTTTCTTCTTCGAGAGGCAACATCTTCAACTTGCTGCCATTTTCAGTTTCGGTTAGTTCAAGTGTCCATTCACTACGATGGCGTCACGAAAAGAAAAACGAAGGAAAATTAAAAACAATTCTTCACTCGTATTCGAACTCGCTTAAAGAATTTGATACATTCGAAGGATCGAAAATGAAATCGTTATTGTTTTATCAAAAAGTTTCTATCAATGGTTATCTGCTTCAATATCATTGTTATCTTTATTTATTTATTTTTCTTTTTTTTTTTTTCACAAAATAATTATCATTCCTCTGCCGATTATATTAATCGAAATATAACGTGTAAATTTATCGCTATTTCCAATCTCCACCATTCTACTACCCTCCTTGACAATCTCAAAGTTGGAATGAATTTACAACGGTAACGTTAAAAATCGAGAGCGACGTTCGATAGAATAATTCGATTTTGAAAACGCACTCGTTGAATTATCTAGACAAATTTTGTTAGATAAAAACAGAAATCAAATCATCGCCATTCGGCTTTTCGCCATTTATTCTTTCGTAGTATAATATACTACGGTGATGCATATTGGTGATCACCAAAAAAAAAGGTACATTACGAATACGAATGTTTCTTCATAATTTTATCTTTCACAATTGATTATCGTCGTTCTTCGTTTGAAAATATTTTTCTTCTAATAAATAAAAATACATTAATCTGTAATACGTATTTGAGTGTTCTTCTAATTATCATTCAATAAATATACATATTTATTTTTTAACGTTCAAAATATCGATCCATTTTGTTAATGGAACATTATAGATACGTATAAAGGAAATCCATTGTGTATTGAGCCGTAAATAATAATATAATAAAAAAAGATCAAGGATAAAAGAGAAAGATACGAAAAGCCTCGATCTTGTTCTTTCCCTTTTAAATCCGCGTTTGTATACGCTCAATGTTCACTTGACAATCAACTGGCAAAGTGGTTGGTCGACAAGGTCGACGATAAAGCCGAAGAAAAGTGAAAATAAATGACGATCGTTGAGGACAGAGTTTAAAGCTTCATTCAAGTTGCTCAGTGAATTCGAAATCGTCCTATTATCGTTCGTTTTGTTATTGCATTCGTAACGAATATAGAATATAAAGCAGTGGAACGTAATAAGATGAAAATGAAGATTCGCATTTGGTAAGAAATCATTTATTATAATATCTCGTTATTTTAATAATTAAGTTTACTAAGAAATGATAAAGCAGAATATTGTTGGCTAATTAGACGTATATATTTGTCATTGAAATGTACCACGTCTGAAAATAATATTTTTATTTACTCATATACATATATCATTACGCTTAAGGAAATTGTTGGTATCTTTTTTCGATTCTGATTGGTTCAAACATTTGGACCAATATGTGTCCTTCAAACCAAGTCCACCGTCCTTGCAAAATCATTTAGTTTAATATTGTTCTTCGACGGGAACAGACCTTGTATTAGATACTTATTATCGATAATTACAAATTAATTACTTTCCATAGACGTTCTTTGATGAGATATCTAATATCGTTTGGCATCCGTTTTTCTCATTCTTTGAATTCGTTTTTCTGAAAGCTACATAGCTAGCAAGAACGAATACGAATTTACGACGAGGGTAAGTCCAATTATCCCCTTTTCTTTCACCCTTTTACCAATTTAACTTTAATTTCCCCGTTTAATTATTTGAAGTCCGGAACGATCATAAGGTGAGACGATAATTGACTGGAAAAGGTCCACCTAGGCAAAATTCGTCATTACAAATTTCTCGGAGTAACGTCGACGAATGAACGAAGTCTCGTAATTCTGCCCTTTCTCCACGATTTTACGACCCTTTCGAGGAAATTATCGCACTAATTTGATGGTCACATACCGACCCTTTTCGAAATAGTCACGTCGCCAACTCTCTCTCTCTCTCTCTCTCTCTCTCTCTCTCTCTCTCTCTCTCTCTCTCTCTCTCTCTCTTGTTCTCGATAAAATCTGAAAGCGTCTAATTAACGAGCGAGAAGAAAAATTAAGTAGCTTAATGAAACTTGTCTCCGAATGAGTATTTCTCTCTATCTACAAACTGTCCCCCTTCGTTCTTTTACTTTCGTTTATAAAGGAAAAAGCAGACGTAAACATTTGAACGATGGTAAGAGAAGTGGATGATGGTAGGAGGGAGCGTGGGAGGGGAGGGGTGGGGGGGAAGGGGGAGATGAGGAAATCGAGCCAGTCTGCAGAGTAATTGTAATTAATTGCCGTTACGTTCGCGAAAGCGAAAAATAAAAAGGATCGAGACTTTAGACGTTCGAGTTAATGCGAAATGAGTATGCAGAACTTATACAATATCGTCGTTAATGGAGTTTTCGCGATGCGATTCGCGAAAAGTTTATGTGCTCCAAGATTCTCTCTCTCTTTCTTTCTTTATCTCTCTCTCTCTCTCTCTCTCTCCCTCTCTCTCTCTCTCTCTTTCTTTCTCTCTTTTATTCTTTCTCTACAGCTGGATAGCGAAAACTATGGTATGACAGGTGCCGCATTAAGGGTGCTGCAAAAGAAGAAAAAGGGAGAGAGAGAAAGATAGTAAGTGGGAGAAAAGGTATGAAAAAGGAAAGAGAGAGAAAGAGCGCAATTAAATTAAATGGCACTCGGGCGCGGTTCTTACGTTATAATCGTCGTTTTAATTGCAACGGTAATTAAACTGAGCGTAATTGATTTACGCATACTTTTTTCCGCGGGTAGTAAAGAGAATCTCGAGGGGAGAGGAGGAGAATGTAAAGTTCAAGTTTGAACGCACAATGCATCGTTTACTTTATTTCACGCTCGCTAGATCTTTACTATCCGTTTCTCTCTCTCTCTCTCTCTCTCTCTCTCTCTCTCTCTCTTCTTCTCTCTTTATCTTACTTCTTTTCATTCTTTATGCGTTGTCTTATACTAAAAAAAAAAAATATATATATATATATATATATATATATATATGTATATATTTTTATTTATCTAAATTTGTGCCGCATAGGATCAACGTACATTGAAAACTAGGTTGGTAACTTCTAAAATAGATAGATTGGGGTCTTCGCGAATTTATTTATTCTTCCGAGAAGAACTTTTCGAGCGTAGACGTGAGTTTAAGTAGTTGGAATGAATATCTTAATGTTTTCAGCTTCGTGGTTCCTCGTGAGATTACAAAAAAAAAAAAAAAAAAAAAAGAAAAAAATGGATGAACGCCGTAAAATGGTTTAAAGTTTATATGAAAGATGGGCATAAAAGAACAACGAGCGGAAAAGAGGTAAAACTGAAGGAATAATCGATTAACTAAATAATAAATTCCATTATATTCGATCGATAACGTAGATACATAGACAGAACATTCGCATTTCTTCGATAAAATAAAGAATAAAAGATAACATTCGATATATAATCACTTTAAGCGTTCGTTCGACGTTAAAACAAACTGTTTTTTATCTACTTTCTTTTTTTTTTTCTCCTTCGTTTTCTTCCCTTTTTGTGTTTTTTTTCTTTTTGCTTTCTTTTTTCTTTCTTTTTTTTTTTTGTTTTTTTTTTTTTTTTTTTTTTTTTTTTTTAAGAGAATAACGAGGTCCATCTGTACGCGTCACTCGTTTTACAAAGAAAAGACCTTATCAATCGCGCGAAGCAACATTTACAATTCAAACGAAATGTCGCTGATTGACAATTGGTCGTTGAGTTAACGTTAACAAGCCGACTATTAAGTTACCCACGCACGTGTCGTACGTCCTCGCGAAGAAGACGTCAGAGAATACTATATAAGCGGAGCCAATCGTGACGCATTTTCTTGGCACGTTTAAAGAACCCTCCAAACGGATGTCTTCGTTAACACCTCCTTTCGATTGATCTTATTCGTTATCTCTGCCTTAGTTCGTCTCCAAACGATGACAAAAAACAAATAATAAATACTGTCTATTGCGTTTACATATTTAGATTAAAAACATCAAAGCTTAAAACAATGTCTCAAGCGTTTATATAATTATATAATCGTCTATTACAACATATTTTTTTTTTTTTTTTGGTTGCAATCATCCATTTCTCATATATTTTATCGTTAATATAAATAAATCACAAAAACACATCTATGACCCGTATATATTGTACAGTCACGGTGGTCACTACAGCTAGAGGAAACAACGTGTTACATTAGCAATAGGAGAGACTCGTGACAGAGATATACATAATAGGTGTATATATGTATATATGTGTGTGTGTTAGTTTGTGTTGTTTCTTTTTTTTTTTTTCACATTGGTCAAATTTATAATTGTCTTCTTTTCATTTCTCTCTGAACTTCGATGTAATACCCTGTATTACTCTTTAGTTAAGTCGATCATTAATGATCATCAGACACATCGACGGACGTAGGGATTCTCTCTTGGTATGTTGGTGGCCGGAAAAAAGTTGGATAAAATATCGTCGTATAAGTATCGTACATAAAGGATTAACAACAAACATCGAGCGAAGAAGCTACGAAAGATAGGAAAGTAACAAGTGCAAAGATCGATTCGATTTAGCGAATCTATAATCATCGCGAACGTCTCGTAAGGAATAGTATTTCTACGTATATGTATATGTAAATAGTACATACAAAGTAATGTACTTTTCATATCGCGACACTTAACATCTTATCAAGTACAGATGTCGTCGTAAGTAATCGATTTACATTTCGACGGAGCATTTTTATGCTTTCTAGAAACTGATCGCTTTCATATCGGAAAAGCACCTTCGTGAATTATCGCAGAAGTCTTTGGAATGTAATATCGTACGATATACATAAGTACGTATGCGTGTATAGTGTATATAGATAATATATATGTATATATATATAATATATATTCTTCTCTAAACGTGACAACGTATATAGGTATATATAATATATATGTAGTTATAAGTATATATCAGAACTTTGTTTTAGTCTCTTGCTGACCAGTCAGAATAAAAATCTGTCCGAAAGATATTTCGTCACTACGTATATTTATATATGTATATGTATATATATATATATATAGTATACATATATATATATATATATATATATATATATATATAGTATATATATATATATATAGTATACATTTTTTCTAACAAAGTATTTTTCTCACACTAACGAGTCAACTACGGTTACATTAAGGTTTGTTTCTTTTTTTTTTTTTTCATTTTTTATCGAAAGTTAATAAAGATCTTCATCATTCCTAGTTTCTGGAATTAACAGTTTTCTTTCCTTTTTTCTTTTTTTTTTTTTTTTTTTTCGGCGAAGTACACATTCACCATTTATTATTATATACTTTCCAAGATTCTTCCGTTGCGCTCAAGATATGAAAACACGAAATCCGTTTAGAACTTTCCAATTTACGAAGATTATCATCGATAAAGGCATCTTTGAATGTCCTTTAGGCCAGCACAATCAATTTTCTTTTCCGAAGAATTAACGTTTTTTCTATTGATTTTAACAAATCCGTAGGATAACGTACGATCTTTTTCTTTTCTCGTTTTCTTTTCTTTTCGAAATCACAAAAATCACGAAGAAAAATGTACGATTACAAATTTTTACGAAGGAACTATACGTACACCCTGTTTCAAAGATTACGTTTTCAGATTAGTAAAGACACCTATGAGAAAGCTTTCCCTTTCTTATAATAGAAAATGAAAAGGTCGAGGAAAAGAAGGCAATCGCTTAAAGTGTCATTTGTTACTTAATCAATCAAACAGAGCATACATCTAGCTTTACAATAGTGATTTGAAGTAATCGTTATAGTTTAATATTTACTTTTCTCTTTTTTTTTTTATATATATATAGCCTTTCGTTTAATATTGCTTACCGTCAGGCATGATATTCTCGTATGAGATTTTATAGAAATTTATAGAATATATTTCTTTATATATTGCTTTCCTTTTTTTTCAACGCAACGAAAGTACTGTCAACTTTCAATATTAACAATATGTTAAATCTCTCTCTAATATCAACAATCTTAAAATAAATAAATAAATATATATATATATATATATATATATATATATATATATATAGATATATATATATGTGTGTGTGTGTATTTATATATGTACGTAAACGTGATTGTATATACGTATGTATGTATACGTAAACATCGTTCAATACTATAATGTACTAATTTGCACTATCTCCCTAATAAAAGATTATTTTATAGTAATTTTACTCTCCCTCTTTCTCTCTCTCTCTCTCTCTCTCTCTCACACTTTCTTTCTTTCTTTCTTTCTTTCTCTTTCTCTTTCTTTAAATAGGATCCTCCTTATTAATATTCCGATTTATGCGAGCCCTTATCGTGACATACGACGTGTACCAGCCTTAAGTTTTTCAAAGTGAAGAGATTCTCATAAATATCGTAGATATCCTTCTCGTTCACTGTATCTTGAAGTGACATATTAAGAAGCCTTGGAACAAGGGTCCGAGATCGTTCGATTCTGTAAATAATAAGAAGAGAGACGGGTTTTTATTATAACGTTATAGTAAGATAATGTAAAAGGTAAGATTATAATAGAACGGTATTTTCAATTTACTACTTGAGCCATCGCTGTCCTTGCATCCAATATCGGTTTTGTAAGATATCTTTTACGTGAAACATAAAAACGATAATATTCTTGTGTAACTTCGTCCTTCGTTTTTACTACGTCAGATTTTGTCGTCCCGAAGTTATAAAGAAATTCAAAATCTAATCGCGTAACTATCGTCAAAAAAAAAAAAAAACGTTACGACATATAATGCGAGATATAATGATAATTTTTTTTTTTTTTTTTTTTTTTTTTTTTTTTTTTTTTTTTTTTTTTTTTTTTTAATATGAAAAGTTAGACACGTGCTTTTATAGAATAGAACTGACATGATGACACGTACTCGATTGTTATGAAAGCTTAATGAGAACACATTATAAAGAGGGTGTAGATACTTGGACGTATGGAGGGCGTCCTTGGCACTGTAGAAAAAAAAAGATGATAATAATAATAATAATAATAAAAAAAAAAAAAAAAAAAAAAAAAAAAAAATGTCGAGGACGTTACCTAATGCGTCATCGACATTGAACGTGTTAACTCATGCACACCGTGGAAACGCTTTGGTAATTGTATTTTATCGATATCTTAGTCTCCTACATATGTATACATATGTACATAGGTATGTATGTATAAAAAATATCTACACGTAATCTCCCAAGAGAAGTTAGATTTTAATGGTTTTATCGTCGAAATATTTTTTGAAATATTTTCTTTTTTTTTTTTTTTTTCTTTCTTATAAATAATAATGTGACGTAATGCATCTATATAGTTATAACGAATCAACGGAGGATTATTTCGAAAAGAAATATATCGATAAGCGATTATCAAAAAACTTTTGTCCGACGTATAATGCAAATCGAACATATCCTTCTTATAATCTTACTTGTGATCCAAATTCCAAGTTGAAAAGAGGACGAGTTCCTCTCTCGATCTGTAAGGATTAATCTTGTGTCTCGCCCCATAAGTACACTCGTTCGCATTCCAAACTCCTTCGCACCTGAATTCTCCCTTGTGATCGCAAATAGCTTTTTGCTCTTCCACGTTACGAAGTTTAATCCTAAAGGGACATTTCTCTGGTCGTACCTCAATTTCATCTGTGTCCTGTTTTCTCTCGACGGATAGTTTCGTGATTTTTCTTGCGTCGACCTCGTCGTTATTGAAACTTTCATCGATCGTTCTAACGTTTCCAAACAAACGAAAATGCGTACTATCATCGAGATGGCTCAATTTGCAAGGACAATGATCGTAACAATTTGAAGTATCTATTTCATCGACATGTTCCATTTCGTTTGAATCCTTTGACGCTCGACTTCTATCGAAATAATAACCGAAATAATGATCCTCCTTTAATTGCATTTTAAAAAAGGCTATAGTCTGTAATAATTGTTGCCTAGCTTTTCGATCATTTAAATATATATCCGAGGATCTGATCTGATCGATCGTCTTATATAAATATCCTCGTATTCTGTCCTGACATCGACGATGCATATAAGCTTCCTGAAAAGAGAATATATGTTTAACAAAAATGGTTAACAAAAGTTCTTTTCGAAATATACGTATATATATATATTTCCAGATTATATATATATATATATATATATATATATATATATATATAATCTGGAAAATTTTCAGATTTCTCTTGAAATCGTAATGGTACAAAACACGAAAGGATCTTTCCTTTAGGACACTATGATGTTCCTTTATTCTATAAAACCTTGTATACGTATATTTTCGTACTCATAAGATAGGTTTAGCTACATATACGATAAGATAGGTATAGCCATTCCATATGTCTTTGCTCGACGAAAAGTTTTCCCACAGGCCTCACCACGTTATCGGAAAACAGAAGAGCCACGGTATTAACCTACATAGAATTCTCGATCGAAAATCGACTTAAGAACGATCTAGTCGAAACGTCACGGGGGTTCAGTCACGGATATCCTCCCCCTTTAAAATCGGGCCACGTATCAACGAATAGCTCCATTCTGAAGCAGCTGTTCTCGCTTGAAATGTTCTTTTGATGGTCTTCCATTTGCGCGTTACAAAAATACGCTTCTTGACTTTTGGCAAGTTCATTCTATATTTTTCTATCGATATATTATTAAAACGTATTTTTTTATGTTTCTTCTTTTTTTTTTTCTTTTTCCATTCGTAAATTTAATCGCGTTTTACTTGTTAAACTAATCGATTGCATAGAAATATAAAAATTTCTATCTTTCGTAAATGTTTTTATTTTCGATATAATTTCCATCAAAAAAGAAAAAAAAAAAAAGAAAAGAAAAAAAGAAAAAAGAAAAGATACTATACTATCGATATAAATAAAATAATTTCGGAAGAAGCCAACTAATTGTAAGAAAATATCAAAAAGTAGTGCCTTTATATAATAGTTAATTTTATAAATGCGATTACGTTTCTGGAGAAGGTAGTGACATTTTAATAGTAGTAAGAGTAATCTTATAGATGTATGTGACTTTGAAAGCGGCATAATTCGTAATAGAGAGAGAGTGAGTGAGTGAATGAGTGATAGAGAGAGACAGAGAGAGAGAGAGAGAGAGAGAGAGAGAGAGAGAGTGAAAGGATATGTATGGACGCACAGGTGTATTAGAAACACATGACAAAGCGACAGCACCACATGCGACGCATCGCCAAGAGGGACAGCGATAATGAGTTAATTAATTACGTGAACTAGGCAGATAGGGCTTCCGAGATTACAGGGAGAAACGAGGCAAGCGATAAGTGGGACGTTGAGACTCTCAAAGTGTAATACGAAACTCGACGTTAATTAACCCTCGCGATATCGCGAAATTGACACGATTTCACCAAGTATTCAATCGGCCCATTTCGTAGATAACTTAGTACCCTGAGAACCGATTGAAAATTTCGCAAATGGAACTTTGTATTTCGATCTTTTACGATCGTAAACGGATTCGTAACAAAACACGAAATCTCGATTAAATTCTTTCTCGTTTGAAGATATAGTAATTAATCTTTCTATAGTAACCAAGTAATTTTACAAGTTATTTTATAAGTTATTTATAAGGAAGTTTAAATATAATAATTTTAAATGTATATTAATAAATAATAAATACATTTTACTTTCGTCATTATTATTATTATTATTATTATTATTATTATTATTATTATTATTATTATTATTATTATTATTGCAAAGAGGAAATGTTATAACGAAGTTATATACTTTGGTATTATCTTGATTTTGCATTTTCGAAACGATGTTGTTGCTAAAGACAAATGGAAGGACATACTTGAATGAGGATGTTGTACAAACGTAACGTCGAGTAATTTACTTATAACTTACCTTACTAGTATAATTAGTCTCAAGTCCACGAAACCACTCCGGATGTTCTTCTCTCAAACTAAATGCAGTCTTGGAGTCATCCTTATTCAAGGCATTGTTCAAAACGGCAATTTTGTTCTTAAGATTCTCTGTCAGAAATTGCGATACTTTATTTCCGGCAGTGATGTATTCGATATTAACGCTTCTCAATGTTTCATAAAGTAGATCAGCATCTACGATAAATAATTGTTGAAAATAAATCTGAATATATACGAATGAAAGTGTTCGAAATGATTGGACCAACCGGACAAAACCTTCTCTCCTGGTTTCTGCAAGATCAAGGTCGTTTGTGGTTCCAACGTATGAAAATAATCTTCGTCTATTAAGGATCCGTCGAGAAGAAAGACATTCACCTCGGCCAAGTCGTTCGTTATCTGAAATAGAAGAACGCCCACGTGTCACTGCATAATCGATCTTCATATACGCGTTTAGACCCAAACAAACGACGAAAATATTTTTTTCTCCTCGTAGTACTATTTCAGTGATAAAGAAAATTATTCATTCTTAATATTATCTATTAATAATAATTATCATTTATTATTGATCAAATTTGAAATAAAAAAAAAAAAAGAAAAAAAAAATGTAACAATCTTTTAAAATTAGAAAAATCATCGTTTAAATATAAATTATCTAAATACTTAATCCTCACTGTAAAAGGACAAATTCTAATGTCTTTTTCTCTCTATAAAGAAATTCTAAAGTTTACCAATTAAAGAGAAGAGTATCGAGTATAATCTATCTTCAAAGGAATACATAGCGTACATATATATATATATATATATATATATATATATATATATACCGCCTTACTCGCTCTCGAATTGATCGAGAACAAATTGAAAAATAATTCGAAGAGGGGGAGAAGAATTTCTTTGGTGAAATAAATGTAGTAAAAATGTGATAAGAAAAGTGGATCTAAGAAAAGTATGAATCCGCAACGGAAGCGAAGTATTGGTATAGTGCCGAGATGAAGACACGACCTTGGCATTGAGGCTGCTCTCCCTGTCCCTGGCCCGGATGGTTCGATAGAGCTACACGCTGCAGGCCAATAGGATTCGTTTCCAAGGTCATACTGCAAACGGATTAACTTATCCACAAAACGCTACACTCTTCCTCTAATCTTTTTATATTAAGATTGGGTATCCTTTGAAGAAAGATAGAGAGAGAGAGAGAGAGAGAGAGAGAGAGAGAGAGAGAGAGAGAGAAAGAGAGAGAGACAGAGATAA
Source organism: Vespa crabro (assembly GCF_910589235.1). Taxonomy (NCBI): domain Eukaryota; kingdom Metazoa; phylum Arthropoda; class Insecta; order Hymenoptera; family Vespidae; genus Vespa; species Vespa crabro. The sequence goes on along the minus strand of NC_060956.1, from coordinate 18,863,969 downwards.
AGAGAACAAAAATGAAAAGAAAGAAAGTAGCCATTTGTGTATGATAAAGGAAAAGTTCTTTTCGTTGTAAATCATAAGAAATCGGTCTTATTGAAATATCAAATCGTCCCCGCAACTCTCGAATAGAATTATAAGTATATTCCTATTGAACTGTCCGACAAAAGCAAGTCCCATTTTTTTTCTTATAATGCTCCCTCTCTCTCTCTCTCTCTCTCTCTCTTTTTTTTTCTCTGTATAAAAGTATTTCGTATTGCGAATCTGACTGATATTATTTTATATTTGAAATGAAATATATAAACGAATTTTTATATCAAACGAAACGTAAATGAATAATCGAATTTATCGATTAGTTAGATTATGGTTTGTTTTGTTAAATCTAAAGCGTGGCAAAGTGGATCCATCGATAAAATTGAATTTATATGAAAATTATATCCTGCCAGTATCATAAATTGCTGTTAAATCGTATAAGTACTTTTTCAAATATATTTATTAACGACGCCAAATCGATTTGAGCTACAATCCTCTTTTTCTCTCACTCTCTCTCTCTCTCTCTCTCTCTCTCTCTTTATATTTTAAAACGTACAATACCATGGAACGATCCAAAAATACTCGATGGAATGTTGTTATCGATTCTAGCAACGAGAAATTTGAGCTTTTTTCTCTCGAACAGCGTATATTATCAGATTACACGTTATTAAGACCTCGAATTTGATAACTTTTAATGGGGTTCGAGTAAATGGAATAGTTAATATTGTTACCGATAAGAGTCATCTCGCTTTATATCTTCTTCGTAAATGCGTAAATAAGAAAACTCGCAAAAAATTTATTCCATTTTCAAAGCGTTTACTTTTAATAATAAAAAAGGGAGACAGAGAGAGAGAGAGAGAAAGAGAGAAAGAGAGAAAATTATAATAAATATATATATATATATATATATATATATATGTATATATTATAATATATATTATATAGAAAAAAATTGATTACTATTTCGTTACAAAGCGCATTATTATTAAAACTATTGAAATAAAAAAACATTGCAAATATTTTATTGCAAAATATTTATGATTTTCTTATAAACTCATAAATATTTCCATCGAATCGCCGTAGACATATTGAAATCAATCAAATTTATATGAGAATTTAAAATGAAATTGATAAAATCGTAAACACTTTTGGAATCCAATAAAAATCTCTAGAGAACTTTTTAATCATTCGATGTGTACATATATATTCGTAAAAAAAGCCAACGTTTATGTGTGTGTGTGTGTGTATGTATATACACACGTAAATATAAATATAAATAAATATACACATATATATATATATTTATTAGACATTTTATTCGTTATTAAAAAATAATCACACGTATACATCTTCGTTATCTCATAATCCGTCTCTCTTTTACTCTGCGTTTTCATAAAGCAATTTGAAGTGCAATCTGTCAGAGCAGAACTCGCGCTCGTGTTCTTCTTTCTCTCTCTTTCTCTCTTTTTCTTCCTCTCTCTCTCTCTCTCTCTCTCTCTCTCTCTTTACCTCTCTCTATTTTTTTTTTTTATTTTTAGGACGTTTCCTACACTCGAAACCTACACCGAGAGTACTTTTTACCGCGAGGCACATACGCCCCAGTTTTTGATTTCCAACTTTTATTACAAAATGCGAACAACACAAGTCTCAACAAAGATATACATACATATATATATATATATATATATATATATATATATATATATACATATATATATATATACACATATGTATTCTGTAACAATGGATTGAAATAAATGATAAAAGCATAATTATTCTCAAGTAATTAACGAACCATCATTTTCGGTATAATGAAGTTTCTACTTACGTTCAATTTCATGCAAGCTTTTCTTTTCAATTCCTGAAGACTTCGACAGGCAACGCCGAACTTTCTCGTCCGATTCACATCTGTTATCTTGTAACCCCTTAACTGTAATCACAAGGGAAACGAGCTTAATTGTGATTTATTGCAAGCGGAATAATGTCAGTATTACAAACATGGAAGTAAACGAAGAACATAATTATATTAAACGTAATATATTATTGAAAATCAATAAGAATTAATAATAAATTAAAATGTATAAAATGCATATATATATATATATATATATACATATATCAAGTTATAAAAATAATATTTACTTTATGGACGGGTTCTTTAATTAGAAACCAATCAAAATGGAGCGAAAAACGATCGATTTCACGGGCGAAGTATTATCCTTGCAAATGCATACAGTAAGTATAACAACAAAAAATAAAAGAAAGAAAAAGAGAGAGAGAGAGAGAGAGAGAGAGAGGGAGAGAGAGAGGGGGAGAGAATAAAAATTCAAAAAGACGCGCCATTCGATCACAATGGTTCAAGGTCGTGGAAATATCAGTCGCCACAGTTTTTCCGGTTGACCCATATCTTATTCACCCATTACCCAATCCCAGCAAACCGAGAGTTAGTCTCCGTCATATTCAAAGACAAACAACGCGAAAAGAGAGATATATTCGAATCTGGTTGCTACTCGATGCAAGCTAAATTGAACTTTGACTGGCGTCGTTATTTCGACGTTTTCTTTTCTTTGTGTCCTTTTTAATCAACCAACACAGATTCAATGAAACGAATGAAAATTCGAATAAAAATACGAACTGACGAGTTAACTTTTTTATTTTCTAAAAGAAAGAGAAAAAGAGAGGTAGAAAGAGAGAATAAAAATAACGAAGGAAGAAATCGATCGACGGTTTCGATCGTTCGATATCGATTAAAAATCTTGAAAGATACGTACCTCGCTTTTGCAAGATGTGTCGGTCAATCGACGAAAGCATTCAGCTATAAGCGACATGATCCTCTTTTTTGAGCAATCAGGAAGAACAAAAAGATAGATGAGATGGCAATCTTCTTCGGAACACTTGTCTTCTCTTCTTTATGTATTAGATGTGTCTTCTTTGTGTCAAAACT